>NC_034596.1:95323643-95326078 GCF_900095145.1 Mus pahari
AGAAATGGTTTACTTCTTAGTTTCATTTCCTATTGGCATGATAAAATACCCAGACAAAGGCAGTTAAGCAGGAAAGGGTTTATTTTAGCTCAGGATTACTGGCAGGGGGTAGGGGTGGAGGTGAGGGTGGGGGTGGGTGGGAGATCTAGGTGACGGGAACTTGAAACAGCCAGTAACATTATAACCATAGTCAAGAGAAGAGGTCAGGTATTATTCTTGTTGTTGATGATGCTTTGTTTTGTTTTGTTTGTTTGTTTGATATAGGATCTCATTATGTACCCTTAGTTGGCTTGGAACTATGTAGACTAGGTTGGCCTTGAACTCATAGAAGTCTGCCTGCCTCTGCCACCTGGGATTAAAGGTGTGCACTAACCATGCCTTGCCCAAGAGCAATACACAAATACATGAATGCCAGTGCTCAGCTCTCCTGCTCTCTCCACTCTTATACAGTTCAAGATCCTCTTGCCTAGGGAATGGTGCCACCCACAGGAGATGCATCCTCCCACCTCAATTCATCAACGCAATCTCCCAAAGACATTCTTACAGGCCAGCCTGAGACTCTTTCCACATGATTCTAAATAGTGTCAAACTGATGATTAAAATTAACCTTGACAGGTGCTGCCACCTGTCACTTTATCACTCCTACCAGAACACCCTTGCACAAGATTAAGAAGAACAATGCTTAAATCACTAACCCCCAGAAGAAAATACCACTCATATTGTGCAATGTTTGCCCATAGCAGACATTCCCCCTTAGCTCCCGCTCACACGCCACAGTTTCAGTTACCGACGGGTGACCAATGTCTAAAAATATTGCGTGGGAAATTCCAGGAATAAATAGCTCAATGTTTTAAATAACTTTTATTATAGTATATAATTATAATTACTATGTATCTCTGGCTTATAAAGGAAATGTCAGGTGTAGAAATACAGGAGACAATACCATATACAGAGATGAGCACTGCATAACAAGCCTCTGGGAACCCCGCCTCTGGGAACCCCGCCTCTTTGCCTCTCCACAATGCCCTAGCTGCATAGTTTCAGCTCCCATCGCCTCTGACCTAGCCTGTAAGACACTGTAATTCTCCTTATCTTCCTCCTGCTCTCTCCTCCATCTGGCCGTCTTCTGCTCATCCACAAAAGTGGCCTTTTCTAAGTCTGCATCTGATCATGTGACTCCACAGTCTCCAAGGCCAGCCAGCCTGTGGCTTGTGCCTTAGCCCCATCTCAAGACCAGTGATGATCCGACCCCACCTCAGCTTCTGCCTGATATTCGGGTCACACACACACCTCCCCAAGCTCTCTTTCCAGACAGAAGGCTTCCCATTATCATTCTGTAGGTGCAAGGACGAGGGGACCCCTCAAAAAGACGCTACTAGGGCCTGAGCTGGTACTTCCTGTGGGGCCAGCTTGGAGTCTCCTGGTGCAGACCTCCCTTGGTTCATATCCTCAGTGCCTCCACACTGAGCACACTCTGCCTGGGTGTCCTTTCCTACCCGTCCAACCTGTGGACTCCTACTTATGCCTTAAGACCCAACTCCCCGCCCCTTCATGGGTCGTTGCATTCCAACACTATGAAGAAACACCCAAGGCACACATCTTAAAGAAGGCAAGGTTTGTGTGGTTTGCTGGTTTGGAGGTTTCGGTTTATGGTTGAGTGGCTACAGCTTGGGCCTGTGGCAAAGCTGAACATTATATCAGGGGAGGCGGAGTGGAGCCAAGCTGCTCAGGAAGCAGAGAGAGAGGATGGAGAAGTAACATCCTCATCTTAAAATGGGATGTACCCGATGACCTAACTTCCTCTCACTAGTTCCCACCTCTTAAAGGTGCATACCTGCCACCACCATTACCACCACCACCACCACCACTGGGGTGGTACATTAAGTCCATGGGCCTCTGGGGGGAGACTCGAGATCCAAAGTAGAGCAGTAGAAGAGGAGGGTGCCCCATTGCTCTGTTTCTCCCTATCCAGACACTTGTTCCTCCATGGAGCTGGTGTCTGACTGTGGAGTCACACCCTGGCCATCCCTACAGCCCATCCCCTGGCACATGGCTGGAAAGGAGCAATAACCCAGCGATGATTTGGGGTGAGCAGAGTTGAGGCTTGTGCCGCATAAGGCTTTCAGCCTCGTAGGAGAGGACACCAAAGTTTGTCTGGGTCCAACAGCATCTCCCAATGGCAGAAAGTCCACCATTGTTTTATGCTTGTGGGTCTGACTGGTCTCACGTTGAGGTTCGGGGAATGGGATGGGGTGGGACCCACAGGTTATGTTACGCACACGTTGACTCAGTGGTTCTGGTTTGGTCAGCTTCAGGAGCACCAGCAAAGCCCCGAGGTGAAAACCAAGCTCCCCAGTGCAGAGAGTTCCAGACGTGTCAGCGTCAGAGAGTCCCTCCTCTGCCCTTCCTCCTCCTCCTCCTCCTCCTCCTCCTCC
>NC_034596.1:95327328-95334561 GCF_900095145.1 Mus pahari
GCAGAGAGGCAGAGGCAGAGAGGCAGAGGCAGAGAGGCAGAGGCAGAGGCAGAGGCAGAGGCAGAGGCAGAGGCAGAGGATGAATCTCCATGAGTTTGGGGTCAGCTTAGTCTACAGAGCACGTTCCAGAATAGACAGGGGCATTATATAAAGAAACCCTGTCTCTAAAAACAAAAACAAACAAACAAAAAAGTGCCTCGGGGGCCTGTGAGCACTTCTTTGTGTCCCTAGGACCATCTGTCCACAGTTGCAGAAATACGAGTTTGGCACCTGCACAGGCGTCCTGACCTCACTGGAAGAGCACTCAGAACAGCTAAAAGAAATGGTAACCTTCATCATAGACTGCAGCTTCTCCATAGAAGAGGCCTTGGAGCAGGCTGGGATCCCCAGAAGAGACCTAGCAGGATCTGGCCATGCAGGAACATACAAGGTAAGGCTGTACCCCTGGGCAAAATGGCTTGAAAATGTGGATGGACTTTGTAGTTTCTGATGGTGGAAAGAACGCTGGTTCAGGAATGGGAAGCCCTAAGGTCAGCCCTAGCTCAGTCACCCTCCCAGGTAAAGCCATTCCCCTCTGAGTCAGCCAGCCTCTCTCCCACCCGCCTCTGATATGGCTGTGCAATGTCAATCAAAGTCATTTGGACACGTGTGAGTGTGTGTGTGTGTGTGTGTGTGTGTGTGTGTGTGTGTGTGCGCGCGTGCACGCGCGTGCATGTCCACACACATGCAGGCATGTATATATGAATGTATGTTCAGGCTAAAGGTCAACTGGTGTTCTTCAGGAGCAGAACATTTATTTGGGGAAGGGATGATTTTGGTACTGCAATGTTTGTGTGGAGATTGGAGGGCAACTTAAGGAAATCGATTCTCTCCTTCTGCCACGTGGGGCTTGGGCATCAAACTCAAGTCACCAGGCACAGCAGCAAGTGCCTTTACCTGATGAGGTTTTTCACTGGCCCCACCGTGATGTTAGAGACAAGGCCTCTTCCTGGGGTTCACTGATTAAGGGTAGGCTCTCTGCCAGAGAGCCCTGGATGCTCTTGTCTCTATCTCCCAATTACAAGCACAGGGTGTCACCACGCCCAGTTTTGATTCGAGCCTAGAGGATTAATGGCAGAAGGGTGGCCTCTCCTGGGACACGCCTGCTGTTAGGGCCTGTCCCTGCTGAGTTGATGTGCTTTTCTTCCTGCTGAAACCAGTCACGTGGGGAAGAGTGGAGTCCTCCTCCTCTGCCTCCTTCCCAGATGCTGTTGGAACAAGTCTGAGCTCTCTGGCAGATCAGCAGCCTCCAGGGCTCCCTGTGCACATGACCGGCCTCCCCGCTTCCCTGCTCACAGTGGCTGGACTTTTTCATCTTGCTGTTTGTCACAGTGTCCCTCCCCCTTGGGCTCCTGCCAGAGAGGCCTGGACTGTGTCAGGTCCCTGCTGTTCTGCAGTACCCTTCGAGGTACAAGAGATTGGGTTGATGTGATTGGGAAGGGTGAGGACAGAGCCCTGGCCACTGGCTGGGGCCCAATGTTTTTTGTAGCAAGTACGAGCTGGGATAGCCCCGGGCTCATCAGCACAGTTCCTCATTTGAAATGAAGAAAATAAGACCTAGAGAGTGTGAGATAGGGACCTGCTGGAGTCCCAGAACCACACTCTTGGCTGGTGTGGTAACTGAAGAAAGCTTTGTACAAGCCGGGCAGTGGTGGCACACGCCTTTAATCCCAGCACTTGGGAGGCAGAGGCAGGCAGATGTCTGAGTTGGAGGCCAGCCTGGTCTACAGAGTGAATTCCAGGACAGCCAAGGCTACAAAGAGGAACCCTGTCTCGAAAAACCAAAGGGAAAAAATAAATAAATAATTTTTAAAAGCTTTGTAAAGAGGCACAGGTGTCCATATATGTTCACCAAAGCCTGTCAGTTATCCATGACACGTCACTGCCCCTTCTCCCCCACGGCTGCCATACAGCTTTTGTCTGTAACAACTCACCCCACTGCCCTTAGGCCCTGAGAGAGAGATGGCTCTTACAGCCACCTTGAATTTGACTGATGGCCTGGATAGATGGCCCATCCTAAACAGAGGCATCTCAGTCCCCAGGAGCCCTGCCTGGCTTTGTGAGTGGCCTACATGTGCCTTTGCTCTGTCCCAGGTGCTGTCACACAGACACCAGGCTGGCAGCCCAGCAGAACCTCATCTTACAGCTGCCAGGGCAGTAACTGCAAGCCAGTTAAGTGGCAGCCAAGGTTGTCCCAGCGGATCCTGATCCTGGCTGTGTTCTGAGCCTGTCGTAACCCCACTGCAGGGGGAGAAGTGTACCGCCGGTGAAAGTCACCCAGGTCGCCCTGTGCAGTCTTGGAAGGGAAGACTGGGGCATCCAGGGACAAGCTCATCCCCAGTGGTATCTAGAAGTGGATCAGGCAGCCGTTGTTCCTGGGGTTGTTTGCTTGCTTTTGCCTGATTCTCTCAGAACTTCGCAGGCTTCTTGAGGTCCATGGAGAAAGAACATTCAGAGACCCGCGAGACTGGGTGGGAAAATTGTGTGTGTGTGTGTGTGTGTGTGTGTGTTATAAACCTCAGCTGAAAGTTAGCATATTCCTTTGGTTCTGAATGTTGGCCACAAAGGGCTGTTGGATCAATGCATCCTAGAATGCTGAGGACGATAAAGTGTCTCTCAAATAGCATAACACAGTACAGTTCTCAAGAGTCTCAAAACACCCGGGAACAGATCTGTCATTCTGTCCTCCTAGCGGTTAGTGGGAAAGTATAATACTCTTCCCGGGGCTCTGGTAACTACATATGGACATCAGAAATAGTAGTGGTTTCCTTTGGAACCTTTGATTCTCTTCTCTTCCCCTCACCTTTTGGCTGCCCCACCTATGCGTTTGTTTTAAGGCAGGCTCTCACTGTATCACCAGAATCACCTTAAGACTTCCCTTGCAGTCAAGGCTCAAACTCCCCATCCCTTTAGCCTCCCACGTGCTGGGACTATAGGCAACACGCCATCCTGAATTTTCTTTTCTGTGGTGAAAACATTACTCTGTCCAGCTTAGAAGATGTGTCAGACTGCCAAAGTGATGTTGACAGATTAATAAAAAAAAAAAAAAAAACCGAGTAGGACCTCCCTGTCCTCCACCCCAGTTATGAGTCACTCACTGTCAACCAGGCTGCAACAGCTCCTGGGATCTCTTGCTTCATGCCGCTTCTTGGACTGGAAAGCACTGCAGCTCGAATCTGAGTCGATTCTTGTATTTTGCCCCCTACATTTTCACCATCAGACAACAGTGCCCTGCGCCACCATTGCTGGCTTCTGCTGCCCTCTGGTGGTCACAATGAGACCCGTTCCCAAGGACAAGCTGGGAAGGCTGTTGCAAGCCACTCACGCCATGGGAGGACAGCAAGGACAACCCATCCACATCGGTGACCCAGGTCAGCGTCCACCCAACATGGGCCTGAGAAGCATACAGGGGCTTTGTGCTGTTCTTTGGGGAGACTCAGGGGTGAGGGACTGGGGCGAAGCCCAGAAGGCCTGTACCGGGTGCCCCAAGGTTTAAGGCAGAACTGTGCCAGACCAGTGAGCCTCATCTTGAGGATTTGTGGCGCACACACAACTCCTATGAGTATCACAAGATCCCTGGACTTGGGGATCAGAGAGTCACAATGGGACTCTTTGTTTCAGGTGCTATCCACAACCATGTACACCCCCTCTCTGTCTGTCTCTGTCTCTCTCTCTCACACACACCATAATATTATTAAGTTATTATACAACTCAAATTTGCACTTGAACTGAATGTCATGAGTATAACTTAGCCCGAGAGTGAACAGATCCAAGGGTGAAGTCAAAGGTTGGGATGTTTCCCAGGTCTCTTGGAGCTCTCAGAGAACCTGAGGAGAGAGAGCTTGGGGTTGGCCCAGAGTGAGAGCCAAGGTCCGTAGACTTGAACTTGCCCAGCTTTGTAGTCAACAGAATTATTTAAGAGCTGACACTCTATGAAGATACTGTCAGCACTATAGGCCTTCCTCACCTACAATAGTCTCAGGGTCACCCAGAGGATATCGGCTGACTTGTCTTATCAGTGGGCATAAACTAGGCCCAACACATCCATCTTTGGAATTCTGGTCCACACTGTCAGCAGCACGTAGATGACTGCTGCTCAGGGCTGGGGCTGCTGGAACAATAGCAGAGGTTACAGCTATGTAACTTGATCAGTCTGCCTCAAAATGAAAACACACACACACACACACACACACACACACACGCACACACGGCTGGCTCTGTTAGGAATCTGTGTGCTATGAGGCTAGTACTGAGCTAAGCACACTGTAGATTCCCTCCAGAAACCACATCATACAGTTTGAGATGTCAGGCCTGATGGTATCAGACAACGGGGGCCCTAAGTTACGGAACATCCTGATCTGTTAAAACTTCAACTCCTAGCCATCTTCACCTCCTCCTCTTCCTCCCGTCCTTCCTCTTCTTTCTCCTTCTCTCAGATCAATTCTACAACTAGCACTTGTGGGGAGAAAGATCCATAGAGTACTTAGTGCCCCCATGTGGGTGGAACCAACCAGATGAATCCTGAGTTTTCTTTTGGTTTGGTTTGGTTTGGTTTGTTTTCCTACCTGCAGATCTTTTGGGAATCGAGGCACTTTCCAAACCTGACTACGGGAGTTATGTGGAGTGTCAGCCCGAGGATGTCCCCGTGTTCTGGCTGTCTCCGCTGACCAGTCTGGAAGCAGTCATCAGCTGCAGTATGTTGGTAACAAGGGCAGAGCTACCTCAGTTGCAGCCCAGTGGGTCTGGAGTTCTTGAAAGCACAGGTTTACAGATCAGTGACTTAAAAATAAACCCAAAAAACTCAGGCCTAGAGTTGGGGCTGTAACTCGGTGGTAGAGCACTTCCCCAGACTGAGCCCTAGCACTGGGAAATAAACACAAATGTAAGCTAAGAGTCCAGGGTGTCTCTCCTACATGCTCAGTTTAATCCCCTGCTGAGGAGCCTAGCCAACACACCCAGTCTTTAGCTCAAGAACCCTTTGACTAAATACTTTCCCATCTGCTGAAGCTTCGTGGCTTGACCTTTTGGAAATTGGTAGGGCCTTCAAAGCAAAGGACGAGGCCTAGAAACACAGCTGAATTTCACAACAATGTTGTCTCTCAGTATCTCCTGAGGTCCATTCCCAGGACCCCTCAATACCGAGATCTAGCTTCTCACAGAAGATGTATGTAGTTGTAGTTCCTATACTCACCCCCTTCCTCCTGCAAACATGAATTCATTCCTGGAGTGTGTGTGATTCCTGATGCAATGCAAGTGCATTTTGTGAATAGCTCTTAGACTCTATTTTTAAAGATGTATTTATTTTATACATATGGATGTTTTGCCTGCACTACCTATGTGCAGTGTATGTGTGCCTGATGCCAACAGAGGCCAGAAGAGGGCATCAGATCTCCTGAATCTGAAGTAGCAGGCGGATGTGAGCTGCCACATGGGTGCTAGGAACCAAACCCAAGCCCTCTGCAAGAGCCCTCACCTTAGCTGCGGAGCCACCTCTCTGTGCCCACTGCAGGTGATTGTCAAGAGTAAAGAAACAACCCTGTTTGTCTTCACCAGAGGCATACATTTTTTTCTTTTGAATATTTCCAATCAACAATTTGTTGTAGAAATTTTTTTGTTTGTTTGTTTTGTTTTTTTGAGACAGAGTTTCTCTGTGTAGTCCTGGCTGTCCTGGAACTCACTTTGTAGACCAGGCTGGCCTCGAACTCAGAAATCCACCTGCCTCTGCCTCCCAAGTGCTGGGATTAAAGACGTGGCCACCACGCCCGGCTGATTATTTAATCTCCATTGGGAGCTCCTACCTTGCCTTTGATCATTCAGTTCCCAGATAAAAGACACACAACTTTTGTTACTGTAATAAGCCTTAATCAGCACTAAAGCTGGGCAAATATCTACCATCTATGCGATTTGAATCTATTTCCCAAAACCAGACAAACGAAGGAGTCAGGTTGAGTGCTACTTTATTTTAACTGTTTTCAGGAGAGCTCAGCTATCAGAATGCCCCCCAGATATGGTGACAAGACATAGATTGCACAGTCCATGGATTCTACTGTTTATTGAGTACCTGCTGTGTGCCAGGTGTGAGCTCAGACCTTAGGAGCACAAAGCTATGTCCCCGGGGAGCTGGTCGCAATTCCTAGGTATGGCCCGGTAAGGCGGGCAGGCATTCTCATACACAGGCAGTAAATGTCCCCTGGCACAGCAGGCTCACCGCTCCCCTGCCATCCCCGTGGGATGATCCTCCTGCACACCCCAACCCTCTTAAATCTGATGGCACATGGATCGTGGACGAGAAGAAATGCTACCACCAGCCACTGCTGAATGAACCATTCTCACACCTCAGCATCTAAGGTTTTGTTTTGTTTTCTTTTTTTTAAGATTTATTTATTTATTTTATGTGAGTACACTGTCACTCCCCTCAGACACACCAGAAGAGGGCATCAGATCCCATTACAGATGGTTGTGAGCCACTGTGTGGGTGCTGGGATTTGAACTCAGGACCTCTGGAAGAGCGGTCAGTGCTCTTAACCACTAAGCCATCTCTCCAGCCACCCCTCCCCCCCCCACAAACATCTTTTTTTTTTCTTTTTTTTTTTTTTAACACCTAAGTTTTACTAGCAGTGGATTTTCTGATCCATGCTCCCTTGTCTTAGTTAGGGTTTTACTGCTGTGAACAGACACCATGACCAAGGCAACTCTTATAAGGACAACATTTAATTAGGGATGGCTTACAGGTTCAGAGGTTCTGTCCATTATCACCAAGGCAGGAACATGACAGCATCCAGGCAGGCATGATGCAGGAGAAGCTGAGGTTTTTACATCTTTATCTGAAGGCTGCTATCAGAATACTGACTTCCAGGCAGCTTGGACTAGGGTATTAAAGCCCACATCCACACTGGCACATCTACTCCAACAAGGCCACATCTCCTAACAGTGCTGCTCCCTGATCCAAGCATATACAAACCATCACTTCCCTACAGCTGGAGAGAATAAAGCCTTCTGCTACCTTTTGAACCTGGTGCTCTTGTGTGTACCTGGCTTTCAAGGGATCACTTTTTAGATGTTGTCTGAGACACTGAAAAAAAGAAAAAAAGAAAAGAAAAGGAAAGAGAAAAGAGTAAAAAAAAAAAAGGAAACCATTTCTCAGTTAACAGTTGTTCCCTTTCTTTCTTTCTTTCTTTCTTTCTTTCTTTCTTT
>NC_034596.1:95334751-95460764 GCF_900095145.1 Mus pahari
TGGGATCAAAGGCGTGCGCCACCACGCCTGGCAGTTGTTCCCTTTCTTAATAGTTGTTCCCTTTCTGGATCACACGCAAAGTTCATGCATCTATCAATAGATGTGCCTTTTGAATGTTGGCTGACTGGCTATTAAACCCAAGAAATGTTACAGTTTCTGAGTTTCTGTGAAATGCAGGATAGCATTTCCTCACCTCACGTTGCACATTTATTCAACACCTGTTGAATAATACGCAAGGCATTATGTGAAGTTCTGAGATAAAGAAACGAGGGTCGTCCCGTGCCCCCTCGCCCCGTGAGGAGCGCACAGCTGAAGTACTCAAATATAAAGCCATACCAAGGAGGGCAGAAGACAGAGGTTCAGCCTACTCAGCAGTAAGCACCTAGAGGCCAGGCAGAAGGACAAGGAGAGGATGCAGCCCCTGTCTCTAATGCAAACCTTTCCTGAGGTACTCCATACCCAGCGCTTTGCACTTTGTACTTGCACTTCCCAGCTCCATGTTCATACAACCAGACAAGGCGTGGCCGTTATTTTATAGCATGACAGACATGGGTAGAAAGGCTAAAGTCACACCCGAGACTCGATTGTATCCTCCATGATGCAGCCACTTCTGAGGACGATGCTAGTGTACGGCTTAGGGGTCTAATCTAGTGGGGAAGGGGGGGGTTAAGAAAAATATAAATGCTGTGAGAAAACAGAAATTCCATACACAGAAGTGCTCAGTCTAACATCAGCTACAAGGTCAAGCGAGAGGCTTCATGCGCTGAGAATTCAGACCGTGCTTTCTGACATCCATAACTGTGATGGACAGAATCTCTCAGCGCTCATGCTTTGGCTGTGACTGTACCTCACTTTTTACTGTATTCACCTTCCTAAGAAGTGGGGGCAACTGTTTAAATAGAAATCGGTCTACCCATATGCCAGCTCACTCTGACCATGGTGCCAGCATACAGCCTGGCGAATTCTGTTGACAGGGTTGGTGCCAAGGTCATCTTTCTCTCCACTGTGGACAGGGTGAAAACGAATTGGGCTTGGCAGGGTGACATCACGGCGACGTCACAGTGACGTCACGGCCCCTTCTGTTGTGTGTTGCAGGGGCTCCATTGGCTTTCGCCAGCCCTCCAGGCTGCACGGTGATGGTCCCGAAGGACATGTCTTCAGCCAGTTGTCTGACTCCTGAGATGGTTCCAGAAGTCTATGCCATTTCCGAAGACCCTTTGCATTACAGCATAGTGTCAGCCCCTGCTGCTCAAAAGGTCAGAGAGCTAGAGTCCACAATTGCCATAGACCCAGGTAAGAAACAAGGTATTCAAGGCTGAGGGGATAGTGGGTGGAGTGTCTGCTGCTCAAGCATGAGGGCCCGAGTTCAGAACCCCATATCCCAGGCAAAAATTCAGGCATGGTAGCATACATCTGAAATCTCAGTATAGGGTGCATGTGTGTGTGTGTGTGTGTGTGTGTGTGTGTGTGTGTGTGTGTAGACAGGGAGATCTCCAGTGCTTATTGGCCACCCAGCTTACCCAAATCAGTGAGCTCCAGGTTCAGTGAAAGATTTGTCTCAAAAAATAAGGATTGAGAAAGGCAAAATGCCAGTTTTCTAAGCTATCCAACAATACAGTTCTTTTTTTTTTTTTTTTTTTTTTCTGAGACAGGGTTTCTCTGTGTAGCCCTGGCTGTCCTGGAACTCACTCTGTAGACCAGACTGGCCTCGAACTCAGAAATATGCCTGCCTCTGCCTCCTAAGTGCTGGGATTAAAGGTGTGTACTGCCACACCCGGTTAGTACAGTTCTTTAAAATGCTTACACAGGGCCTTCAGATGTCTGAGCTGATAAAGGCACTGGCAGCGAAGACTGATAACCCAAGTCCCATTCTCAGGATCCATATACTGAAAGAAGCGAACACTTCTACAAGATGTCCTCTGACTCCATTTGCATAGCATGACATGTGTGAGCTTACACACACACACACACACACATACACACATACACACGTACATTTTAAAACATATATGTTTATATATATGTGTATATATATATATACATGTATATGCACACAAATATATATACATATATTTGTATATGTACACATTTTAAAACTTATATATGTATATGTATGTGTATGTATATATGTGTGTATATATATATATATATATATATATATATATATATATATGCATGTTTTTAAAAGTGTGCATCAGGATTTGGGGGAAGACATAGACTACTTTTTATCTGGGGATCCCAGTGTCCCAGTGTTGGGGCCAGGCAGCTACCTTGTCACAGCAGCATATAATAGCCTGACTGTATGTATACTGTATACTGTATACTGCATCTCAGGGAAATAACTGCCCCTCTACAGCCTGTAAGCCACCACTTTCTAATCACGGGACAAGGCTGGTAGGACCTTTCAGGGAGCTTGCTGATTCTGCTTAAGAGGTCTACTGTGAGCTTGTTGAAAGCTTCCCCTTCCGCGTCCGTAGGCATTTGGGAGAATAGGTTTTAGTTCCAGGTAGTCAGCAGAGGGCGCTAGATCACACACTATTCTGTATATTACAATTAGTGCTATGGCCCATTCTCATGAGACAACTGCTGTGTGGCTTTGCCTCAGTTTCCTGATCAGGGTAATAAGATGACTGACAGTTACACCTCCCTGCATGGTTGTGCTAAATAACAAGAACATGAGTAACGCTACAATTGCTCCTGCTGGGCATAATCAGTAAACGCACGTTCCATCTGATCTTAGTAATGCCCTGCTGTCTCTATGGAGCAGTTTTTGTTAACTTCATTTAGCAAAAGAAACCAAAGCATATAAAGTTAAAAATACAGTAGGTACTTCTGGGAAGTAAAAATACCCAGTAGCTGTTTGGGGAAGATGTTGAGCCCCTGTCTGCTGACTCTGTTGGCCATGATTTATACATACTGTATATATTAGAATCTGAAATATAAGTTGTGTGTTATTTTCTTGCCTGGGCAGTTAAAAAGTTCTTAGCTCATAGCCCACTCCCCCATACCTTCATATGAGGTGTGTTCCTAAAACTGGAGGGCAGACACGTCTCAAATATCAGGTAATGTCTGGGAGTTATGGCCTCTCCCAATGCCCCAGTAATTCACATTTTCCCAGGCAAGGATGTTGGGATCAGTGGGTGAACCCAGGGGGCACAGAGGGGCAAAGCCAGCCTGGGGAGGAGACTCCCAGGAACCAGCCAGAGCTGCCTCTGAAGAGAGGGTACTGGGAAACTGATCCCGTGGGAGTCCAATGACCTCTGAGAGTCCTATGAAACCCGCTGGCCAGACAGAAGACTCAAGGGAGCATACCTCACATAGAAATGGCTGCTTCTGACCATCGACACTGACAATCACCAAGCTCCCTGATAAGCTACCAGACGTGGCTTTTTCTTGGTTCATTGACTCCTTCGTTCATTCGTTGTGTGGAGACTAAGGTACTATTGACACATAAACACACAGAAAACTCATCATGTATGCCTACCACGGGAACACCCTGAGGTTATGTCATGGCAGGTGTACATAGAGTCTTATATGGTGTGCCATATTCTAGCCTGGGCAATCAAAACGAGTGTTCCAGGGCTAGCGAGATGGTTCCATGGATAAGGACAAGTTGTCAGCAAGCTGACGACCTGATTGTGATCCTCAGAACCCACGTGGTAGGAAAGAAACAATTCCTGCAAGTCGCCCTCTGATCTCTGACACGCGTGTAGCGCACACATAGGCACACGCACGCACACACATAGGCACATTTTAAATGTAGTTTTTAAAAAGAGTTCTTCACTTTCCTAGGTAGATACTTCATTTTTTTCTATAATAGTTTCTCCCTCCCAGACAGCCTTCCCCAAGCTGACAGCTCCCCCATTTGACATGGCATCATGAGGAAAGATGAATTACTAACTCTGTAATTAGCGTTGAGTTTAAAAGAAGGAGCCGACAGCTGATTTACAGCTGTCCTGTTCACCCGTTGCTTTGGTAAGGCTGAGCAGCGAGGTCAGACACCACGTCTGCCTCCCACTGGCGCTCTTGCAGATTGGTGCAGGGCTTGAAGCATGAGTCCCAGAGGAGGCAGATTGATGACTGTCTGATGTGCTGAGTCCGTCTTGGAAAAACCATCTTTAATCCGCAAGAACGATAGATGGTTTTGATTCCCTCAAATAAGCAGATATGATTAACGGTGGTGTGTGGTGTGTTGGACACTATTTACTGAGCTTATTAATAGAGGCACTTGGTCATTTTTAAGAGAACATTGACTTGCATATGATGTGTCTGGAGGATATGGAGGATGCAAGATTTATAGTAATGGTTTTTGCCCTGGTAATAAAATCATCATCTATATACACAGCCATCAGTTGCCCAAAGCCTCCCCCTCACCCTCTCTTTAATATAACTCATCAGGTTCCCTGAGCCATGTTACATCCAATTTTATTGTACAAAATGATGTTATTCTTCTCCTTTCTTGTCATCACTACTTTATGTTCGTTGTAGGAACACCAGAAAATACATGAAAGTAGCCAGGGTGTTGGTGCATGTCTCTAATCCCTGCATCTAGGAGGCTGAGGCAGGGGGGTCATTAATGCAGGACTGGGACTTGACCCAGTCTCAAAAATGAATCTAATAATTAATAAAACTAAGTCTTAGAAAGAAAAATGTGTGAAAACAAAGAAGCGATAAAAATTACCCTAATCCCGGAGCCTGAGGAGATGGCTCAGTTAGTTAAGTGCTTGCCAGGTCGGTAGGAGAGGGAGCTGGCTTCAGTTCCCCAGCACACACATAAGAAGCAGGGCACAGCCAACCAGTGAGCTCTGGGTTCAGTGAGAGACCCTGCCTCCAAAACCAAAACCAAAACCAAAAAAAAAAACTTTTTTATTTAAATTAGTTGGAGAAAGCAACCAAAGACTCACGACATCAGTCTCTGACTCCCATGTGCACATTCACACAGACACAGGCACAAGAACACATACAAACACATACCGTGAAATATTTTTTCCACATCTACACACTGTTTATTTGTTTGAGACAGAGTCTCACTTTTTAGCCTAAGCTAGCCTTGAACTCTCTGCAATCCTCCTGCCTCAGTCTCCCCAGAGGAAAGCTGGATTACAGGAATGAGTCACTCAGTTCACAGCATCCTTTTTAAAGGATCCATTGTGCGAACATGCCACTGTTTGACTAATTTTCCATCGCTGGTACCTTAAACAATTCCACAGTAACTAGTCCTCTCACTGAAGTTTACACATACCTACAACTACTTTATTTGGGATGCCAGACACCAGATGGAAGAGAAAAAAAGTCACCTTCCAGGCCCCAACTTCCAGGCACTACTCCAGCAACCAGAAGGTGGGAATCTCTGTCCCCCATCCAGGCTACCCTCCCTGTTATCCATGTAGAAGAACCCAAAGATAGGACCAGCGACACACAGCTATCATGTGCCAGCTCCTGTATGGGATTACTCTCAGTCTGGAGCAGTTACTCTATACTAGGGTTCCAAAGCCAGCATTTTGTGGCTCTCTGTGAACCTCAACTGCAAGTCAACACCCCTCTATGTCCCTTTGGCCTGCTCTAAAGGCAGCTCAGCTAGAGTCACACTCTGCTTCGGTATGGCACTCATGTAGAAGAGACCTGATGGTAGACAGAGGCATGCTGGTATAAAAAGAGTCAGGAAGGGGTGTTGCTCAGCTGGCCCAGCTGGGCAAACTTAGCACTAACTACTGCCCCTCATCTGTGTTCCTCTACAGATAGCTCCCCATTTGCTCAACTTCTCCACTAGAGGGCAGTCAATATCTGACTCTATTATAGGAGGCACAGTTCAGAGGTGCAGTGTCTAATAGGCAACCCTCTCTCAATAGGGGACAGAAGCCAATGAACAAGTGGGCAGCCTCTGGTCCTCTGATAGGGCAATTCTAGGGTGCATCCTCCATGGGTCTCGGGTAGGACAGAGTTCCGGTTACCTAGAGGGTTAACTCGCTCACTCTCAATCCTTTACTGGTTTTCTAGGTCTCATCTCCCCTGCTTTCCAGGATTACCATCTCCTGAAATAATGGCACCGCAGACCCTGTCTTGCTTGTAGGGAGGACTCACCAATAAATGTATACCATTTCTTCCTTATATATTCTCTCACTAGCTAGGTTTTGCTAAACTATTCTAACAAATGAGCCTCAACATACTTTGCTCAAATGCCATAGAAGCCCGTGTCACCTCCCCGTAACAGCACCCGGCAAGACTTGAGAGTGTTCTGGGTCAACAGGGAGGGACTCTGCTTTACCCAGACACTCGGGGTCCCAGCAGCTCTGCCATCTTACCTGCTGTAGCTATCAATCAACATTTTGGACAAAACGAGGTTAGGTGTGTTTGGAGAGGCACAGGGAAGGACAGGGCTAGGCTCAGCAGGGCACCCATCACTTCCTTATGTGCCTTGAGACCAAGCCAGTCTTGTGGCTAAGAGAAGGCTGGGAGTCAGAGGGACAAGAATGCATATGAACAGGTCATACTGCCACACCCCTCCACGTGACTTCCGGGCCCAAACCAACCCGAACTATCAGCATATCTACCTTAAACACCGTCATCTAGATATGTTACTTTATTTTTGTAATTTTAGGTAACCGAGGAATTGGGCACCTACTACTTAAAGATGAGTTGCTGCAGGCTGCCCTGTCACTGTCTCATGCCCGCTCCATACTAGTCACCACTGGATTCCCGACACATTTCAATCATGAGCCCCCAGAAGAGACAGACGGCCCACCAGGAGCCATCGCCTTAGCGGCCTTCCTACAGGCTCTGGGGAAGGAGACCACCATGGTGGTAGACCAGAGAGCCTTGAACTTGCATATGAGGATTGTTGAAGATGCCGTTAGGCGAGGTGAGCAGTGATGTGGGGTCAAGCCATTTCCCCAAGCAGGTCTTTGTGGGCAGAGACTGGAATAAATCAATGTGACCACCTTCAGCCATGTACACAGCTCCAGGATGTATCCTTGTAACAGGGTGTTTTATCTCCAAGCCTAGAACAACTTTGTTATAAGCAACAAGAGGTTCGTTTTATAGAAAAAGATGTTGAGGTTTCAGAAAGTCCAAGTGATATAATCAACCACTGTTGTCCACATGGTATCCAGTTCCCCAACTACCACCACCAGTCAGTGCCCTGGAGGTCCAAAGCTATGTGAACCCAATCTGGAACCCCATGACATAAATCTTAGTGAACACACACACACACACACACACACACACACACACACTCCTCACTTTCCCTATCCATTCCCTCAGCTTCTTGGCTCTGTCTCCCAGGAAACCACCCGCAGGGCAACCAGAATGTTTAAGAATAGAGGCAGGTTGTTTGTTCTGTGGAAAAGGAGGCTGAGACCAGTTACAAGTGACCACTGTGGGGGTGACAGGGACAAAGCTAGGATTTCACCTGGGGCTCCCTCACAAGGAGAAGGGAGAGGAGGCACCAAGGAATACTAGACAGATCAGCAAGTGAGGACAGAAAACCGCCAGACACCTGACCATGTCAAGCTCTGCTCCACGGTTCTCAGGGATGTGGAGCTGCCTTGCTAGCGCGGTTCCATGAAGGGTATGGCTGCTTTGTTGGATTCTTTAGAACCTTCTTTCTTTCTTCCCTTCTTCCTTCCTTCCTTCCTTCCTTCCTTCCTTCCTTCCTTCCTTCCTTCCTTCCTTCCTTCCTTCCTTCCCCCTCCCCCAGCTCTCTCCTTTTTTTTTTCCTTTGGTTTTTAGAGACAGGGTTTCTCTGTGTAGTCCTGGCTGGGCTGTCCTGAAACCAAATCCAGGCTGGCCTCAAACTCAGAGATTTGCCTGCCTCTGCCTCCCAGGTGCTGGGAACAAAGATGTGTGCCATCCATCACCACAGCCATGCCCAGAACTTTGGTAACATTTGGATTACGTGAATGCAGCAACTGGGCTGTTCATGATCACTGTTGCAGTCTTTTTTACTGAAGCCTAGGAAACGACCCAGAGAAGAAAGGCAGAATCCCTTCTCCCTTCTCATGGGCAGGAGCCCTGCAAGGATTGTACTCCATAGCTCTGAGGAGGGAGCCACGTCTCTCTGACCCTTCTTGACAGGGGTTCCTGACCCTCCTTGACAGGGGCTTTGTGTGTCCTTTCTCAGATATGTGCCTCATGCTGTCTGGCTGGGCTCCCTGGTACCCAGTCCCCTGACTAGCATCTGACACAGTGCAGCCAGGGGAGTGAGGTTGGCTTCTCTCAGCACCCACTTTCACCAGACCCCAGCCAGGAAATTGACAGACCATCATGGTGCCACCCTAGCAATGTGACTCTACAGAGGAGGCGCTCAGGATGTTCATGTGGTTTCTGCACGGTCACATGCCTCTAAGTCCTAAGTCCAGGGACACTGTCCAGGGTGCCCTGTTGGCCATCTTTCCTTTTCCTTGGAGCTTTGCCCTGAGCCTGTGAATAAGCCACAACTCTTCCCCTAACCGCTGAGAGATAGATGAATGAAAACCAGATGATCATTTGAGGAGATATGTATACTATTTTCCATATAATCTACAATAATGTGTGTTATTTGTGTAATCACAAAATGTTTTTTTGACAATCGATTTCACTTTGTAATCACTACCATACAAGTACCAACCTGCCGTTGGTGACCTCAGTTGCAATCAGGGGATCCTGGGAGGGGAAGTGGGGCAGAAAGGCCAGGGGCAAGAGAGACTCCCCGGCAGCTGTGAGCATAGCATCATGAGAACAGACTCTCAAGGAGACAGCTCAGCTTGTGTAATGGGGGGGGGGGGGGAAACAGAGGCTACTTAAACCTCTGGAGGTGGGACGAGGCTTTGGGGTGAGTGTACATCTTGGCCCAGGCCAGGGTGCTGGGGATGCCTCATTTGCATAAAGAAGAATTCCAGGTGGAATTCATGCTGGACATGACCTTATAAGGGAAGAGAAAGTTTAACCTGGCTAGAAGACTATGTGACCTCTTGGGGGGAGGGGGAGGTAGGGGTGCAGGGCTACATGTGCCAGGACATGCAGGCCCAGGGTGGAGTGGGGGAGCAATCCAAGTCCTGCCCATGTCAGAATGAGATTTCTAGGGTTTGGACATGCCTCAACCTCACTCTTGCTTGGAGCCTGCTACCCCCCTCCCATGACTCCCTGGCCCCACACTAACCCAAGTCTCTGGAACTCTGCCTCAGTTGTTATTGGTCTCCTCTGAAGGAATGCTTGTCTGGAGAGGGAACTAGTAAGGTCTGGGAGTAGGAATTCAATGGCTGGTTTTAAAATGTCAACTTGCTACATACAACCTACAGACACCTGACAAAGGAGTCTCAGTTGAGGGATTATTTAGATCAAGTTGGTTTGTGGACATGTCTGTGTGGGGCTGTGGGCACAACCATTCCCTGGATAGGGGCTCCTGGATAGTATAAAAGAGAAAGAAGCAAGCAGGCGGTGTGTGGCATTCACTTCTCTCTGCTCTTGACCATGGATGTAATGTAATTGCTCAGGGTCCTGCCTCAACTTCCCTTCAGTGATGGTCTGCAGACTAGAGTTGTAAGCTAATTAACTCTTTCTTCCCCTAAATTGCCTTTAGTCAGGGTGTTTTATCACAGTAACAAAAATTAAACTAAGACAGACGTGGAGCTATGATACCAACACAGATACTGTATCTGACTCTGGTCAACTTCCCTGGTGTCTGAGCATCCTTTCCTCCTTCGATAAAATGAAAAGTAACAATCACTTTATGGAACATGATTATGAAATGTAAATGAGAACATACTTGTCAAGTGCCTGGCCACTGTCGCTCAGGCATCTAAACAGTACACAGCACTCTTCCTGGCAGTGGGCCGGAACAGACCATCTAACATACAGCACATTCCCAGGTCTATACTGAGCCAGCTCAGCCCTCTAGCCCTGCCAACTCTGTAGTTCAGTCAGAACTAAAAGTAAATTTATGCCTCTCTGAATTCTATCAAGGCATATTGAAGGACACCACCCAGTAATGTTACAGTACTGTCCAACGATATATTTCAAAAGCCCACCACAACCCCGGCACTGATGTGGCTACCCATTGTCTCTATTCTCAAGGAGTTCTGAAGACACCGATCCCCATATTAACTTACCAAGGAAGATCCATGGAAGATGCTCGGGTATTTTTGTGCAAAGATGGGGACCCTAAGTCTCCTAGGTATGTATATGGTACCCCGGATGGAGTGCGTGGTACCGGGGAAGACCACATCCTTGTAACCTTGCTGACAAAGTTTTCGAATACCTCATCCTATGAAAGAAAAGGCACGAGGCTGGGGCTATCAGGGTCTGCTTAGAGCCCCATAGAGCATGTCTGGAAATAGATTCATGCCAGCAGGGAGAGATGGTACTCATACCTGACAAAATAAGAAACGAAGTTAGCAGTGAGATCTTGCATTAATCAAACCATTTCAACTTAGGGGAGGTAGCTAAAACGTTCAGGAAACAAAATAGAAATAGCATTGTTCAGCTTGTGTAGGAATGAAAAGTGCTCTCCTGAGACACTCCCTTCCCTCCCCTCCATCTCCTTCTCCTTCTTCCTACTTTATGTGTCCATGTCCGTGTGTGTGTGTGTGTGTGTGTGTGTGTGTGTGTGTTTATTACTGTGTGTTGTGGTCAAACATTTCAGAACATTTTTTGTCATTTGTTTCAGATTTAATAACTTACACAGTGCTTTGTACACTTTTTAAACCTACAGTAACACAATGTGTATTACAGATCAGTATATGCATTTAAAAACAATACTACTCTCCGTGTTACAGGATTCAGACAGGCTCTGTATGCAATGTACTCCGGTGCTTTCTGTTTGTGTGTATGTGTGTGTGTGTGTGTGTTTTGTTTTGTTTTGTTTTGTTTTTACTACAAACGCTGCCTGTTCTAAGTAGTGCTGCTCAGAACAAGGGCAGACAAACATCTCTTTAGGTTCCTGTTTTCAGCTCTTTCCAGTATGTACACTGAAGCTGAATTTCTGGATCATATGAGAAGTCTGTTTTTAACATTTTGAAGAATAGCTATACTATTTCATCAAGTTGAGATTTTGAAGAACTCCATTGTGGGTGCATTTAGAGCTGTGAACGTCCTAGTTTTATGTTCTCACTTTGGATTACTAAAACAACATTCCTGCTAACAGGGCTGGTGAGATGGTTCTGTGGTTAAGAGTATTTGCTGCTCTTGCAGAGGACCTGGGTTCAGCTCCCAGCACCTACCTGGGCAGCTCACAACTGCCAGTAACTCAAGTCCTAGGGCAGTTGTTCTCAATCTGTGGGTCATGACCCCTTTGGGGGGGGGTTTACATATAGTAAGATATCCTGTATATCAGATGTTTACATTATGACTCACAGCATAGCAAAATTACAGTTATGAAGTAGCAAATAACATGAGGAAATGTATTAAAGGGTCGCAGCATTAGGAAGGCTGTCCCATTAGAACCTTCCTGTCCCGGGGAATCTGATACCCTCTCTGGCCTCCACAGGCACTTCATACACACGGTGCACATACAGACAAGCAGGTACATGGACATGCACAGAAATAAATGTGAAGATTAAAATATTTCTGCTAATAAAGATACCAACAACAGGCCTGAATGATACTTACTGAGCTCTAAGTAGCTGTGAGTTCCATGGCAAAAACTTCCTTAACCCTACTATAGATGTCCTCCAGATGTGTGATCCCTGCAGATGTGTGATGCCCTCCAGATGTGTGACACCCTGCAGATGCATGATCCCTGCAGATGTGTGATGTCTGCCTTGCAGATGTGTGATGTCTTGCAGATGTGTGATGTCCTGCAGATGTGTGATGTCTTGCAGATGTTTCATGCCATGCAGATGTGTCATGCCCTGCAGATGTGTAATCCCTGCAGATGTGTGATTTCTTGCAGATGTGTGATATTCTGCAGATGTGATGTCCTGCAGGTGTGTCATGCTCTGCAGGTGTGTCATGCTCTGCAGATGTGTGATCCCTACAGATGTGTGATCCCTGAAGATACATAATGGCTGCAGATGGAAAACATGATGTGTGGAGAGGTGATGTGTGGTTTGGAAGACCAAATAACTCACTCAAGGCTGGTGAGGGGAAGTCCCAGAGCGTACCCTACGTGGCAGGGCTCTACAATCACTTGACCACTGTGCCACCTGTGCCCTTATTCCTCTACCTCTTTGTCTCCTAAGGAATCCATGTTATGTTCCATTCATTCGTTCCTCTTTCAAATTAATTCCTAATTGTTTGACGTCTGTGATGTGAATGAGAGGTTGCAAAGGAGGACCATGGGCCCATAGCAGCCACACTCAGTTCCTCTCTGGCTGGCCACTCTATTGGATGGGGGCATTGGATGGATCATTAGTGACATCTCCCAGACACCCAGGTACCCTGACCTCTCAGCTTCTGGCACTATTGGACTGCAGAAGTCCTGAGTGGCTGTTTGTTGGAAGGTTGTTGAGATAGGATGGGAAGATGGAGAAGATTAAGGGGGAAGAGGAAAACAGCCCTCATTCCAGAGACTTCCAGAGAGAAACTGAACACAACTACAAAGCCCAGTTAGGCATATGTGGGGCTGGAGAGAGCACCTACTCTCTCCAAATTTGGTTCCTAGCACCCACACCAGGCTCCAACCTCCATATCATCGACACACACTCAGCCATGCCCAATAGTAATAGTAATACATGTTTAAAAAGTAATAAAAGTGCAAAGTCATCCTTAGCTACATAGCATGTGAGAGGCTGGCCTGGGCCATCCTTAGCTACAGAGCATGTGAGAGGCTAGCCTGGGCCATCCTTAGCTACAGAGCATGTGAGAGTCTGGCCTGGGCCATCCTTAGCTACATAGCACATTAGAGCCTACCCCGGTCTACAAGAGACCCAGTCTCAAGGAAGAACAACAGAATCAAAACCAGCAGAAAGCTGTGTTTTCTCAGGGCCAGGATGTTTGTGAACTTGACTTTAACTATATTAGCGATCACCCCCCTGCCCCCAATTCATCCAGGCAGTATACCTTATAAAACTATCTTACCATTTACAAAAGGATTATTTTAAAAATAAGTGAACCAGCTCACATCTTTTATTTAATTTTTTTTTTTTTCTTTTTTTGAGACAGGGTTTCTCTGTGTAGCCCTGGCTGTCCTGGAACTCACTTTGTAGACCAGGCTGGCCTCGAACTCAGAAATCCGCCTGCCTCTGCCTCCCAAGTGCTGGGATTAAAAGCATGTGCCACCACACCTGGCTTTTTACTTAACTTTTAAATTTTGCTTAATCTCTAAGCCTTATTGTAAATTGTACCCTTTGAGCTATATAACTTGGCCATATATATATGTATATATATCACATATATTGTCACTAAAAGCACCTGAGTGTTTCTCTCCCTCTTGAGAAGCCCATGCCCATGTCTACAGTGTGTGCTGTCCTTTTCTGGTCTATGTGTGTGGCAGGAGGTGGGGAGGAAGTGTGTACTATCTCCTATCTCTCAATAGGCTTGCTAATTTGGCTTCTCTCTTGACTTGTTCTGAAATTCTTTTTGCAATGTCATCAACGTAGTGAAGGATCCAGCCTTACCTGAGTGGAGGTCACAGAAACTCTTCAAGCTCTGGCATCAGTCCTGGGCTGTGTCTTCCACCAACAATGTAGTGAATCAGTACCCTGTGATGGCCTTGCACAAAGTAGGTCCTCACTCAAGCTCATAGGCTTATGGGAAGTTAAGACACCAAGGGTCATTCACAGAGACACACAAGCTTAGAACCAGGGAAGCTGCCATTTTCCCTAGGAAGACTTACTGCCATTGCTTCCCGGCAGATTTGACCATCTGGTGGCCATAGAACGTGCGGGAAGGGCCGCTGATGGCAATTACTACAACGCGAGGAAGATGAACATCCAGCACTTAGTTGACCCCATTGATGACATTTTCCTTGCCGCACAAAAGATTCCTGGCATCTCATCAACTGGTAAGTGAGGGCACTGAGAATTCAACATGAACACATTGCTAATCATCTTTCAGTGAGCATGAACACATTGCTGAGCATCTTTCAGTGACCATCGAGCACAGGCCAGGAAAGGGTTATGTGGTCACTATTGCTTCCCACCCATCTCCAAACCGGGATTTGTTTATCTCAGCCAGTCTAGACGTGAATGACACAATTATTAAGAAATGCAACATTCCCTTATGAGAATGGGAAGCAACACACACAGAACATACTTGATTTGTCCAACTCAGAAGTAATTAACTCATCATGAAATATTAACAATCATGAAATTGAGGCATGGCATATCATTGTGACCAGACAGACTGGACTTTGTCATGTGTCACCTGAAGAAATGCTTCACTTTGCGAGTCTATTAAGCACGGGATAAGTGAATTGCTATTGTTAATAGTTAATAAATAGTTAATAAATAGATTTTGTACTGAACTTCATACTTTTTTCCAAGAACTTTCACAACCACTATATTTTCTATCCTACTCAAAAACCTTATGAGGTAGAAAGGAAGTTGATGAGAAAACGAGGCCTAGGGATGTCGAAGCTGGCTAGCTAATTAGCATTGCCAGCAGGATCCTGAGAAAAGTACAGCCACCCTGTCCATACTGTTAAAGTCACCTTGCTGTTGTGACTGAGCTAGTCCCCCAAGGATACCAGCTCTTCCTGTCAGGAGAGTTGGGCGGGACTAGGCTAATTAAAGCCTGTCTGTTCTTCTTCTGTTATTCTTCAAGCCTCGAGTGTTTCCCAGACCCATTAGTCCCCTCTGACTTCTGAGGTTTTAAGGAGTGAATGAAAACCTTCTGGGATGATTAGAAAGTTTCTGCAAAGCCCCAGACTTTCCCAGAAGCGGCTGCGGGTGGGGCACACGCAGTGTGGTCTGCTTGGTTGGTTTCTCACTTCCTGTCACACTGGGCTGGGCAGGTAAAGGACTCACCCGCCTTCAGAGAGGCGTCACCAGCACTGGAGAGGGAGAGTCTGAGACCAAAGGAGCAATTAGCAGGCAGAGCCCGGGACCTCTGGGAGCATGCGCACTGGCTCTCCTTGGCATCTAACTTCCTTACATGTCCAGGTGGTTGTATTATTTTTGTCATCCAAACAGGCTGTCACAAATTTAGAAACTGTTCAGAGGAAAATGGTCAGAGTGGAAACAGAAAGAAAAAAAAAATCCTCGGTGTCAATAGAAGGTGTTCAGTCACTCACAGTAGTCTGAGTCTTTTGGCTCAGTCTGATCACCAGCACTGGACGTGGTCGGGTCCCCCGCTCCATCGGCTCCTGATGAGTGCTAGCCTCTCTCCAGCAGTGGTTCTCAACCTTCCTAGTGCTGCGGCCTTTTAATACCTCATGCTGTGGTCACCCTCCCAACCATAAATCTATTCTGTTGCTACTTCATAATTGTAATTTTGCTACTGCTATGAATTGTAATTTAAATATCTGATAGCTACCCACAGGTTGAGAGCCACTGCTCTAGCAAAATTCTTCTATGTATTATAAGCTCTTGTGGAAGAAACAATAATACCAAGTTCTGTGGTTCAGGGAGGTCTAGTTTTCTGTCCTTGAGGTGCTGGGACATGCCCTTGCATGAAAACTTATTAAGAGCATCCTCACTGTGCCGTACAGGATGGTCCCCAACTCCTGAGCTATAGCACTCCTCCTACCTCACTCTCCAGAGCAGCTGTGACTGGACGCCTATCGCCCCCAGCTTAGCTGCCTGTCTAGTACACAGCATTGTGTGTTCTTGGTAGGATGCCTCAGATATTAACTAGATACCGCTTTGGTTTAGGTTTAAAAGAACAACATACATATTTTTCACATTCTTTAAGCAGAAGTCTTTACCGCTGTGGTTCTCAACGGGGGGGGGGGGGTCACAACCCCTTTGGGGTCTTGAATGACCTTTTCACAGGGGTCACATATTAGATATCCTGCATGCCAGATATTTACATTATAATTCATAACAGTAGCAAAATTATAGCTATGCAGTAGTAGCAACAATAATTTAATGGCTGGGGTCACCACAACATGAGGTATTGAAGGGTTGCAGCATTGAGAAGACTGAGAACCACTGCTTTAGAATAAAATGCAGTTCACCTCTGCCAGCAGGCTATTGGCTAGTCACATGGTACAGTTCAGTGAGAAGAGGCACTGTGTGGGAGCTACTGAGGGTCACATACCGTTGTCCCCAGTGGGCCTGTCAGAACACAAGGCACCCCACTAGTGGCTGGGTGTGGTGACCTAATAACAAAAGACACAGTCCCACTCTAGTGAGCTCCAAAGTCAGATTCACTTCTAACTCTAGAAGTTTCTAGAAGACCCGAAGAAGAAGAAGAAGAAGAATCAACGTCTGGTTGTCAGAATCCTATTCAGAGCCCATCGCTGTCTTGTCCTACCCCCACCCCCACTTTGCCCCCATCCCACATACTGACTCTTTCTCTTCCTTCAGGCATTGGTGACGGAGGGAATGAGCTTGGGATGGGCAAAGTAAAGGAGGCCGTGAAGAAGCACATTAGAAATGGAGATGTCATTGCCTGTGATGTGGAGGCTGATTTTGCTGTCATTGCTGGTGAGTACCTGTGTGCCTGCCAAGAAGAGCCTGGCTGCCCAGGGTGAGTGGCCTGGACAGTTTTTAATCACATTACAAATACCTAAAAGAAACAACCTCAAAGGAGGAAGGATGGCTTGCGTTCAGAGCACAGCTGCTGGCTTTATTGTTCCCAGGCCTGTAGCAAGGCAGTGTCACGGTGGAAACGCTGCCTGTCCCATGGCGACCAGGAAACAGAACAGGAGCCCTTGTGTTTCCCTGGCAGTCTACTTCGGCTTGTGTTTTATCTGGGTTTTCACCCTATGGGACAGTTCTGCTCACACTTGGGTTGGGTCTTCCTCACTCAGTTGCTGTCTAACACACATTCTCTGGAAACGCCCTCCCTCACAGACACACCTGGACGTGTGCTTTACTAATCTCCCAGATGCCTCTCAATCCAGTCAGGTTGACAATCAAGACGACCATCTTAGCAGAGCAGGAGCTTTTCTTCTGTGCTCCAGGGTAGGGGAGAACCCTGAGTTGGGGACTCAGCCACTCGATAACAGTTACGGTGTGTCCAGCATTGCTCTGGGTTCTGGGGCAACCACAGAGATGATGTGTGGCAAAGAATTTTCTTTGCAGAGTTAAGAAGACAATGGCTGTGATGGATATGCATCCCAGGTGGTATGATGAGAGGTGTTAGGATAACTGAGTTGGAGACAGATGAGAGATGGGAGAGCCACTTTGATCAGTGGTCAGCAAGTACCTACCTATGTCATGGTGGACAGGAGAAAGTTTTGCCATGGCTCCTTTCACCAACTTCTGCCCCGGGCTTCCTGTCCCTCCTGTAGCTGCCCTTCCTCCTAGGACCAACCTTTCTTGTGTTTCCAGGTGTTTCAAAGACTGGCTTTCTCTTAGCCTCATCAGAAGTTTCTGGAAATACTGACACCTGAAAAAGGCTATCTCCTGTTCATGGTCAGAGTCAGCCTGGAGAGGAACAAAACCCACTCTGGGATAGGGAAACCTATTGCTGAGTTACTGGAGGTTCACTACACAAACCTGGGTTGGACTTCAGGGAGCCAAGGGCATCCTTTTAATCCCAGCACTTGGGAAGGGGCAGGGGTGTACAGATCTCTATGAATTTGAAGCCACTCTTCAGTGAGTGCCAGGATTCCACACTAGCCAAGGCTACATAGTGAAACCTGGTCTTAAAAAAAAACAAAAAACAAAAACCAATGCCAGGGGACCTGATCATGGGGTGATCACTTTAACATGGGGAGGGACTTATTTCTGTGCACTTAAGTAGGGATTTATAGTAAATACCAGAGGAAAATCTCTTCCTGCTTGTGGTGGAACTAGAAAAAAAGGGAACTGTTCAGAAATATACCTTCTCGATCCATTCTAAATAAGATCGGGCTCAAAAACAAACAAACAAACAAACCCAGTCTGTTGTGCTGTGAGCAAAGCCATACTTGTCTGGGAGAATGGGGCTACCCAGGTCCAGCCCATTGCCACCTTTCAGGGAGAGAAAGGAGATTCCTAGCTCTGTCTCTGTGGAGTAGAAGGAAGGAGAAAAAGAAATTAAACGTAACACTAACCAAAAGAGGGCAGGAACCACTATATTAATTTCAATCAGAGCAGGCTTCAGAACAAAGAAAGTTATTGGGAACATAAAAAAAAAAGCTCATTCATATTACAAAAGGGCCAGTATACAAGGGAGATATAACGATCCTATGTGTCTATGTATCTAACACTGTAGAGGTAATATATATACAAAATATATAGGAGAGAAAGAAAAGATCAGCAGAGAAAAACAGGTTCAATTTTTATAGTTGGGTATTTTAACATCCCTGTATCAGGAGTACCAGATATAGCAGGCACACAATCTGAAAGGACCCAGTTGAACCCAATAATGCTGTCAATCAACCAGATTTAATTGATACCTGCATTAGTTACATTTCTATTGCTGTGATAAAACACCATGACCAAAGGAGTGTAGAGAGCAGACTGTTAATTTTGGCTTACGGTTCCAGAGGGTTCGAGGTCACATGACAGGGAGAAGGACAGCAAGCAGCGTGGCAGTAGGAACAGAAAACAGAGAGCTCACATCTTGAACGACAAGCACAAAGCAGAGAGCAAACCCTAAGTAGGCCAGGCTTTTTACTCTCAAAGTTCATCCCCAATGATGTACCTCCTCCAACGAGACCCCACACTCTATGCTGCCCCCCAAACATCACCATCAACTGAGGACCAAGTATTCACATGCTCATAACTATGGGGGCACATTTCATTCAAACCACCACTGAATGCACATATTAGAGAATAAGACATAACTGACCTTAGTTCTCTTAGTTTCCACCTTCAGGAAGTAGGAAAGAACAGACTAAGACTAAAGTATCGGAAGAAATTGAGGAACAAAAACGGTCAGAAATTGGGAAATTAGGAAAAGTAAATAAAATCGACAAAACCAAAGGCAAGCCTTTGAAAAGATCAACAAAGTTGGCAATCTAGTCAGGCTGAGACAAACAAGTAAGAAAGTATGAATTACTATCAGAAATGGAAGAAGGGATGTCTCTGTAGGCTTCATGGGCACAAAAAGGATAAGGAAGGACTATTATAAACAACTATATGCCCATAAATTTGGCAATATAGATAAGATGGATCCACTTCTCAAAAGACATACACATACAAAAAGAAATAGAAATAGTCCTTAAGGAAATTGAAGCAACAAATTAATGCCCTTCAAAACCAGAGGGCACAAGGCCTGGATGGGTCTACTGATGAACTCTAAAGCATTTACAAAAGAAACTAGAGCAGTTTTCTACAGTGTCTTGCAGAAGATTGAAGCAAAGTGAATACTTTCCGATTCACTGTATGAATCCAATCACCTTAAAACCAATACAATGACATTACAAGAAAAACTATAGTCACTATCTTTCATGAACATGAATACAGACAAAAATAACAGGGCTGGTGAGATGACTCAGCGAGTTCTAGGATTTGTTACCAAGTGTGATGGCTTGAGTCTGTGTCTGAAACCCACATGTGTACAAGCACACTAGTGCACAAATATGTTCTTACATACACACATGCATACTTGCAACAGACCCCAAAATATAGAAGAGCCACAGCACTAACAAGCCAGGATTTATCCCAGATGTGAAGGATAACCCAATAATCAAAAGTCAATCCATATAACCTTACATATTAACACACTAAAGAAGAAAGGTTACATGATGAGGCAAAAGATAAAAAAAAAACATGTTTTAAAAAGTCCAGCCAGGAATGGTGTGGTAAGGATGTCTTTTCTCACCAATTTGTTTGTTTGTTTGTTTGTTTGTTTTTATCAAACCACTAGAATCCTAGTTAGTTTAAAGGGGTAAAACTAATACTCTACGTTCGTGGAAAGGAGTTCTCAACAGTGTGGGATGCTCCTCCTCCCAAGTTGACCTTTAAATTCAACACACACACACATAAGACCATCCCTGGAAGTTATCACATGGACACTCTATTAGCTGCTTTTTCATTGTTGGGACAAAGTCCCTGGGGAAGGGATTTATTTTGACTCACAGCGTGAGGGGCCCAGTTCATCATGCAGCAGTTGGAGGACAAGCCATGCATCCATTGTGCCTGCAGTCAGGAGGGAGGAAAGGCAATTGCTAATGCTTAGCTCACTCACGCTCTCTTTTCTCCTTCTCGCCTTCCCTCCTTTCACCCATTCATGTGTGTGATATATATCCACTGACCGCCACCCCACCCCATGCCATGGCACATGCATGTACCTACATATATGTACATATGCACACAAAGAAATAAATGAATTTGTTTAAAAATATATAATTACCATACAGGGCTGAAAAGATGGCTCACTGGTTAAAACTGCAGGCTGCTCTTGCAGAGGACCCAGATCTAGTCCTGAGGACCTACATGGTGGCTCACAACTGCCTGTAACTACAGTTCCAGGGGCTCCAATGTCCTCTGTTGACCTTTAAGGACTCTTGCATGCACATGGTGTGTGTGTGTGTGTGTGTGTGTGTGTGTGTGTGTGTGTATTAAAGGCATATGCTTGCATAGAAACCTGCACTGCACACAGACAGATGTTCATTCTTTATTCATAACTGATAGGACTAAGAAGTGATAAAACATCCTTCAATGAGTAGATGCATTAACTAAGTCCATACAGGTGATGGGATATATTCTGAGAGAGGGGGAGAGAGAGAGAGAGAGAGAGAGAGAGAGAGAGAGAGAGAGAGAGAGAGAGAACCACAAGAGAGATGAGAAACTCTAAGAGCATATTAGTAAATGCGCAAGCCAGTCTGAAAAGGCTGTGCGATCTGAACCCAGCTATACAATGTTCTGGAAAAGGTAAAATTATGGAGACCGTGAAAGGATCAGTGGTTGCTAAGGACTAGGTCAAAATTTACAGTGAGCTCGGCTCACACAGGGTCTCCAGCACATGAGCTTAAGTAAGCTGCTGGTCATGGTCCCCACCTTCATCTTCCTCACCCCCTACCATGTACCCCATGATCCGGGTCTGATAGCCATGGCCATTGTTTAAATATAGCATGGGTTTTACATCTCATTAATTGAAAAGATGATGTCATAGTAAGGTCAAAGGCATTCTTAAAACGCAGGTAGCACAGGGTGACGACACAGGCAAATATGCTGTGTCATCCCACCATAACACAGTCAGCAGTTTTAACTTGCCTGTCAGCTTCCTCCTCAGTTCATAACCATTCTATATCATTTTGCACTGGATTTTAAATTCTGCCTTTTGCTTTGTTATGGCTTCCCAAGCATACATTTATTTTCTATAGTTTCAGAGGCTGAGGATGAACTCTGGAATTGTACCATGAGAACAGACTTAACACTGCTCAACTGTACACAAATGGTGACGTTTTGGATGAATGGATCAATAGATACTTAATGCTATATAACTGTACCTTTAAAGATAATGAAGTTGAGACAGGGTCTTACTATGTAGCCTTGACTGGTCTAAAACATCATACTCGAGGTTGTCCTTAAACTCACAGAGATCTTTCTGTCTCCACCTCCCAAGTGTGTGTGCCACTATGCCTGGCCCGATTCTGATATTTTAAATAGATGGATTGTGGTTCTGGGTTCTGCCTCTCCTGGTTGGGTGTCTAGGTGCCACCAGTACACTGACCAGGAGAGGGCAAAGCGAAGTCTGGAATGGGTGGGGTCTGTAGTCTGCTTCTTCCCTCTAGGGCATTAGATGTTGGGTGTATGCCAGACCAAGGAGGGGGAAACAGAGTGAGTCCTGGATAAATCAGGTCCACAGGACTCCAGTCCAGCCAGGGATGCTGCAAGGGTTACAGTTCTTACAAAGGGAATAAAGAGGTCTGGGTGGCCAGCACAGGGCAGGTGGCCTAGGTCCTGGGTCCCTCAGGGGTGGCAACTATGTCAGGAGTCCACACTCTGATGTAAGCCTCTGTGAATGGGAGTCTGGCCAGGCAGGTGGGTCCAAAGTTCAACAATGAGTGCTTCGGGAGGGAGAGAGCTTTCCCCCAAATGTTACAGCTCAGGAAAAACAGCTGGTCTCAGATAAGCCTGGGTGTGTGCTTTATTCCATGTGGACAGGGACTTATGAACCTTGGGGGATGGGATGGGATTTAGGGGTTGGCTGAGGCTAAGATGTTGGGGATACTCTGTCTGGGGAAGGATTCCAGGTACTGTGCTATGTGACTGACTACCCGTGATCACCTAGTTGGAGGTTGTGGTTACATGTGCCAAAGCAGGCATAGAGACCAGGAAGGGGGTGAACTCTACTCCTGCCATCTTAAATCTCTGAGATGTCTAGGGCTTGAGCATGCGCCACCTCGCCCATTCCATGCCCATTCCTCTGGTGGCACAGTCCATGTGCCTTACAGTAGATAGATGTTTAATACTACTAAAGTATACACTTGAACATGGTTAAGATGGTGACTTCTCATGTGATAATTTAGATAGACAAAATACATGATAGACAGAAAAAAAATTGGGGGGAGGGTGTTTCGAGACAGGGTTTCTCTGTGTAGCCCTGGCTGACCTAGAACTCACTCTGTAGACCATGCTGGCCTCGAACTCAGAAATCCGCCTGCCTCTGCTTCCCAAGTGCTGGGATTAAAGGCGTGCGCCACCACGCCCAGCAACAGAAATATTTTTAACACTGCTGACTATACTTTTTTTTCCTTGCCTCAAGTTTATTTGTAAAAACAGCTCAGGACAGTGGTCATCTGCAAACTGTGTGGGTGGGTGTGTCACAGCAGTCTGTCTGTCTTCACACTGGCAGGAGCCTTTTCTATGGGGCCTTCACAGGGGCCTGGGCACCTTTGGGAGCTTGAGCTGGAGCTGAAGACTGGGCCTTAGCTGGAGCTGTGGCCTCTGCCTTGGTCTGAACCTTGGGCTTTGGTTGGCAGAGCCTATGCCCCTTGGCCATGTTTCTTTGAATCTGCTTCCCAAGCTTGGGGTGAGCGATGAAAGCCACGCGGCTGAGTCTGCAGCTGGGACCCTTTGGGCTTGATGGCCTGAGGTTTCACAAGGGCCTCGATGGTCTCTGCGCATGCACTCACTGCCTTTGCATTGTTGGCTGGCATCTTCTTCAGGCCTTTCTTGTTCTTCTTGGCAAAGCGCATGTTCCTCAGGAACTTGGGGTCAATCCCCTTAAGAGATTCATATCTTTGTGACCGAGGTTTCTTGATGTCATTTCTGTGCCATTTGTGGAACTAGTTGTGTGTGGTGTGGCTCTTGGACTTGGCTGTGTCTGCACAGTAACCCGTGGCTCCCGCAGCACCTGGGATCCGAAGAGCCTGACTTTTTTTTTTTTTTTTAGATATTTTCTTCATTTACATTTCAAATGCTATACCCAAAGCACAAAGCCCCCTATACCCTCCCCTCGCCCTGCTCCCCAACCTACCCACTCCCACTTCCTGACCCTGACATTCACCTGTACTGGGAATATGATCTTTGCAATACCAAGGGCCTCTCCTCCTATTGATGGCTGTCTAGGCCATCCTCTGCTACATATGCAACTAGAGACACAGCTCTGGAGGGGGGGGGGCTACTGGTTAGTTCATATTGTTGTTCCACCTATAGGGTTGCAGACCCCTTCAGCTCCTTGGGTACTTTCTCTAGCTCCTTTATTAGGGGCCCTGTGTTCCATCTTATAGATGACTGTGAGCATCCACTTCTGTATTTGCCAGGCATATGCTCTTAAAGATAGCTAAAGTGGTGAATTCTAATGTGATATTTTTCGATAGATAGAAGATGATGATTGACAGACAGATAGATGATAGGTAGATAGATGATACATACATACATACATACATACATGATAGATAGATAGATAGAGAGAGAGAGAGAGAGAGAGAGAGAGAGAGAGAGAGAGAGAGAGAGAGAGATAGATAATTTCTTTGTTTTCACCCATGGATCTAAGTTTATATAACTCCCTCTCCAAGGCAGACCGTAGAAACTAGAATTTCTCTTCCCCAGAGTGAGAATCTACTCCCATTTTTAGGCAGCCACAAAGAAATTCTCCAATCTACCCTTCTCCGATAGATCATAAGACCATCCAGGTCCAGAGAGGCTTGTTCCCCACTAAGTAAGAAGGGTGCTGCACAGGGAGGTAAAGAAGAGCCCAAGAAAGCTGGTTTTGCTCTCCACTCTCTGCTAACACAGTTCTCCACCATAGCCCAAAAGGGTTGAGAGAGCTCCCGGGTAGCCAGACACAGGCTGTTCCTGGAGGACAGAGCAACCAGAGCAAACACCACGCCCATTTCTGTGTGCCTTACCAGTATATCTTTTCATCCGGATCTTTCATAACATCCTCTGTAATAACACAGCCTTCCCCTGTGGCTGTTGAAGCAAGTTAATTAAATCCAATAAGAGCTTTCAGGAACCCTCATATATAGCCAGTCAGTCAGAGGCTATGATGAGCAACCCAGGGCTCGACATTGGAATCAAAAGAGGAGGAGGCAGCAGTCTCCGAGACCCAGACCTCAGTCCAGCTCATGGGCTCTGGCATGGTTGAGGTGCTTAGCATCAGAACTGAACTGGAATGGAGCACACTCGGGTTAGGTACAAAACTGTGAGATTCCTGGCAGAGAGAGAGCCCCACACCTTCGGTGATCACTTCACCTTCTCTGTTGCTGGTGTGAGAACAGAGAAGGATCCTTCTGGTTTTTTAATAATATATTCATGTCATGTAGATTTTAACACAATTATAACACTTTTTAAAAATCATTTTTAAAAGAAAAAGGAATGTGAGTGCTGAAGGGAATAGCTTGAGTTACATCAGATGTCTACAACTCACTCGCTGTGTGACCTTTACCCTTCCGCGTCTGTTTCTGAGTTGTTCACATGTAGACAATGATGCTATGCCTCATTGGTTTGCCTTAAGGACTCCAGGAGCTAAGACACACAAGACAGCAGGATGGCAAACTGGACTATTCAACCAAAGCAAGAATCTCTTTTCCCCTGAGTGTTCTGTTGATGACTCAGCCCCCACGATTTGTATAGCACTAACAAGCCAGCTGATGACAGCTGTAAGACATGACCATAGACACAGACATTTACCAATTTCAGAGACTCGGACGTAACTTTGATATCGTAGTCTTCCTTGGCCGTGTTTAGCTGTACCCCTTTGTCCTCACTGGGGGTTGTGTTTGTATGTTTGCTTACCTGGCTCCTCCCACTGCACAGCTCCATTCTCTCTCCAGCTGAATTCTACCAGACCATAAAACCCACGTTCAATGACTCTTTTCTGTGACTTTTTCCTGAACCAAACAGAGTAACCGGTCTCTCTTCCGTGACCCCATAATCCTTTGCAAGCATCTCACTGATGATCGTCTTACCCTGAGGCTGGCTATGTGCGCACCTCTCTCTTCCATCTGATGATCCTCTTCCTTTAAAAAAAGAGATATTATCTATTCGTGTGTGTGTGTGTGTGTATGTGTGTGTGTGTGTGTGTGTCAGAGGACAACTTGCAGGAATCAGTTCTCTCCTTCCTGTATAGGTCCTGGGGACTGAACTTGGGTCACCAAGCTTGGCAGCCAGAGTTTTTACCCACTGTCTTATCCCCCTCTCTTCCTTAATGGTGCAGAGCCTAGAGCTTAACAGCCTCCATCAGTCTTTGACAGGACTGAGAACTCAAGCAGGTGTCAGAGAAGAGATGAAATAGACTCTGCTGTGGGGAATGAGCCCTGGGGCCTGGCTGGCAGACGCGGGAGGGAGGTCCGAGGGTGAGTTAGGAATGGCCTTCTGCACAGAGAAGTGGCAGTCCTCACTTGGCAGTCTGTCTGCTCTATGCCTCAGGGGACAGGCGTCTGTGTAGCCTAGGGGTTGAGATCAGCCCTTGGGCAATGCTTTCACATTGGGAATTCTGGAATGGTTTTCTTTGAGAAGTGGCTGTATCTTTTCCTCTAACGGTCATTAACATGGTATGGCCCTCATGGCTTCAAGCGATGTCTCTCAAACTTTAGCTTGAATCAAGTATACCTACAGGGCTCCCTAAAACTCACCTGCACCCCAGCAATTTTGCAGAAATTCTGATCTAGGAGGTCTGGGCTGAGGCCCAAGAACTTGCAGCAAGTCCCTAGGTAATCCTGGCACCTCCTGTTTGTGCCAGTGCTCTGAGGTGGCACCGGCTGCTTGGAGGCTAACCAGTGGAGCCCAGGGTCTTTACAGTTCTGTGATGGAATGTTTTTCCCTTTTGCATGCTAGGTGTTTCTAACTGGGGAGGCTACGCCCTGGCCTGTGCCCTGTATATTCTGAACTCATGTCAAGTCCATGAGCGCTACCTGAGGAGGGCAACTGGACCTTCCAGGAGAGCTGGGGAACAGGGCTGGATCCAGGCCCTGCCATCTGTCGCTAAGGTAATAAATACACTACAGCAAGCCAATGGCCAAGATACAACTTCCTTGCTGAATGAGAACTAATCAGGCCTGAGGGCTCCAAGCCATACGTCAACTACCATGCTGTCCAAAGCCAGCCTAGAGGGAATGTGTCCCTGCTGGGCCAGGCTGAGCCACAGATTCAGACAACCCTCGGATCTACCTCTGTCTGGTCTTATGTAAGACCTGTTCCGAGAGAGCCTTTCCTTTCTAGTTTGACTTCCAGCAACTTGCTTTTCCCTCTCAGAGACCGAGTCTTTGTAAAGTGTCATCTTATGACAGTCAGTACTGTCATAAGAAAGAAATGCTCGATCCATGGAAGCCAGCGTCCAGGTTCTGGTCAGGAGTGGAGGTGAGAGTTTTTTACTGTCCTGGTCACACAAGTGACAACTCAGTCAAGGTACTAAACACCTGGGGTATCACACATGCCGAAAGTGTGGGGGCAGGTCAGGTGGGAAAAGAGTTCCATGAGGGTAGATTAGAAGGAATCTAACAGATTCGGAGTGGGTGGGGGAATGAATTCCAGGTAGGAAGAATGTGAACAAAGTTTCAGTTGACCTCAGCTATATAGTTATTACTCCTAACTGGAGGGTTGTAGGCGCAGGTGTGATGGAGGTCGGGAGGACTTCTGAGTCTGAGATCCCCAGGAGAGGCCCCAGGAGCCCCCAAAACAGCTTTCAAAGTCATTCCTATGTGTGTGTGTGTGTGTGTGCAAGGAGATTAACATAGGCTTCTATATGTGCCTCAGAGTCAACAACCAAAACCTGGCATCAAATTCTAGACACATCCAGGACAGAGGACAGGTGGCAGCCCTTGAATGTCTAACTTAAGTGCAATGTCAGGAGGAAGTGCAAGGAACAGCCAGCCCCGAGCTCAGCTCTGAGCCTCAGTAGTATGGGGATGGCTGGAGGGGTTTGCCCTCTCCCCGGCCCTCATGGGAGGGCCATCTCTCCTGGAGCCATCCTGTTCACCAACACTGATTTCCAACCCCAAACCTCTCCCCTGTGGGTGCTTCTTGAGACATGCTCTACCCTGAGAAGCCCTGGTGGTCCAGACTTACAGGACATAGATGAAGTATTAGCCTCTTGCTAGGTAGTCCTGTGTGGAATCTGAAGCACAGTAAGTTGGTCCAGAGCCTTGGTTAGTGTATTAGTTACTCTTCTGTTGCTGTGATTAAACAGACAGACAGACAGACAAAAAACCATGACTGAGTAACTTCCAGAGGGATACATTTGCCTTGGCTCACAGTTCCAGAGAGAACTGCCCATCATGGCCGGGGAGCTACAGTCATGGTGGGCTGGAGCAGGCAACTGAGAGCTCCCGTCCTAAATCACAAGTGTGAAGAAGAGAAAACAAACTGGAAGTTGTAAGTTAGACTCACAGTGCTAAGCCTGTCTTCCTGGCACCTGGCTTGGGAGGCCTAAGGCTGCCCCAATGAATGCAATTCCAGACCAGTTTGCTGAGGTGTAGACACCTGGAAACCTGCTGGTTACTGACTGGGTTGGTTTCTAGGACTGTGTATTAGTTTAACAAGGGACAGAAAATCAAGATGTCTCCCAGCCAGCCAAAAGCTGGTGCTCTGACGCCCCCCATTCCAGAAATCCCCCATATTTAGAGGGCCTGATAGCTGCTTTTCTTTGTCTTCATGATGTTTTATGCAGTCCCTCTGGCCTCTTTCCCGGTGAATTTGGAACCTCTCTGGCTTGGTATTATTCTTGCCATAGAGGGAGCTGGTGGGCTCTAGGTGGTAGTCTTGCCAAGACCACCAATAAGAGACAGAGCTAAAATAGGAGTTAGAGTCTCTTTGATCCAGACTTGGGGCTTGCCTCGGGTGGCTGAGACGTATCTCAGCTCCTGAGAATGCTGGGGGCTGCGGGAGAGGTGGGTGTGAGACCCAAGTGACATTTTCATGAGGGAAACGATCTAGTCTTCCCTGAGTGACCCAGGAGGCTAGCTGCTCTTTCTTTATGCTTCCTGGATTTGAACTGGAAAACATGGGAAGTGGGGGCAGCCTCGCCCATGACTCCTGAGTCACACAGACACAAAGTGTGAACCCACTCAGCCAATCCCCACAGCCCCACACTCAGCCTCCAGGGATGGAAAAATTCTCCTCTTGGCATGGATACCCACCCTTTCAGAAATGTATTAACAATGCCCTGTTCTCGAGGAGGAAATGGAAAGGCATGTTTTTAAAGCAGAGCCACATTTGCTGAACCCCTCCTGGGGGCCAGACCCAGGCTTGTTCTGGGAAACAATGAGCAGTCAGATGAGGCCCCTGGAGAAGGAGCCTGGGCAGGGAACACAGTGATGCAGGAGCCCAGATGGAAGTTCTCCCTGATCCACCACCCCCTCAGTTTGGGCTGAAATCCTGGCTCAAGCAAACCTTGCCTCAACTTCCACTTCCTGAATCCCTAGACCTGTAGGTACTCCCAGCTTCCAAACTTGCTTGTATTAAAAAAAAAGAAAAAAAATCGAATTTGCTTTTAAAAAAATCATTTTCCAGAGACATCAGCCCACCATGGTCCAGAGTGAATTAGTATGTCACCTCATACACCCTGCCTTGAAGCCCAGAAGTTGCCCTGGGGCCTCTTTCCCCATCCACCTTGACTCCATCCTCAAGGCCTGCCCACCACGGCTCACTTCAGTCTTCCTTCCACTCTCCTGCCTCACTGACTGCCGAAGCCCGGACAGGACTGCAGCCCTCAGCTCTGCTCCAGCCCCAGAGGAGCTACCCCCTCTCCTTGGTCTTGTAGAAGATGGTGTGGTTCTTCCTGGAAATTCGCTGGGAGTGGCAGTTGGCCCATTTGGTCCCTCTGGGTCTTAGAGGCTGGAACGCCAGCCAGTTCCTGACCTGTTAGCTGTTCATACTCACCCTGAGGACTCCACAGCTCCCTCCATATCCCAGAGGAATGAGAAGAATAAGGGCAGGCCCTGTAGTACCACAAACATTGTCTTATAAAGAGAGCATATGCGTAATGGAGAAGAGGAGTGGGAGATTTCAGCCCAAACAAAATGGTGGGAGATGCCTGTCTAGTTTGGGGAGCCCTTGTCAGGGGCTCTTGACAAAGACTTGTGTGGAAATGTACTTGGACCCCTTCCCCTTTCACAGGGGAAGCATCTTCCTTCACCCTGGAGCAGAACAGAGAGGCCGCCCCAGGGCCAAGAGAAAGTGCCCCGGGCAACATTTATTCATGTGTGTACATGTCTGTGGTACACTTGCACATGCACTCACATATGTGTAGAGACAAGAGGCTGATGTCAAACGTCTTCCACAATCACTCCCCTCTTATTTCTCTGAGACAGGGTTTCTCGCTAAATCTGGTGCTCGCCGATTAGGCTAGAATAGCTAGCCAGCCGATCCCAGGGCTACCCGCCATCTCTGCCTTTCCAGCTTTCGCATGAGTGCCGAGGACTGGGGTCTAACAGTCATGTGGCAAGCGTTTTGCTCCCTGAGCCAGGCCCCCAGCTCCTCACCACCATTAGGTGAAGCTTTGGATGAGTGTCCACAAGGCCTTTGCTCGGCTTATTCCTCGGCTTTAATGCCCTCTGATAGTTGCCCTGTGTCTTAGACAGTGTAGGCTGCTGTAACAAAATACCATAGGCCAGGAGGACTGAACAGCTCACTCTTCGTTCTCCCAGTTCTAGAAGCAGGGAAGTCCAACCCTGAAGGCACAGCAGAGTCAGTGCCTTGATGGACACACTCTTCCTGGGTTGAAGATGGCTGGCCTCCCCCTGGCCATGGCCTCCGTTTCAGTTCCTGCCGCCAGGTTCCTGCCTTGAGTTCCCGTCCTGAGGCTTCCTTTAGTGACAGAGTGTGACCTAAGAGTTATAAGCTGAAACAAACCTTCTCCTCTGTCATGGTGTTTATCACAGTGGTAGAAATCAAACTAGTGCCCACCCCTCAAGAGGCTAACTGTGGGACCTCGGGAGGGGCCTCCTGCCACAATCAGATGCATGGGAGCTCATCCCTGGCTTGGCTGGGGGCTGGGAGGATGCCACTTTCAGGGCATGAAATATGGTCACGAGAAGGTAAGTGCCTGAAGGAACAGCCGGTCTCTTTAAATGGTTTACTTTTGTTTGAGCCAGGACCAACCCCTCCCCCTTACGCAGTAAGTGAGTTAGAGAGCAAGCTCTGGCCTTTCCCCACTGTGTTGACAACCAGCATCCTTCCTACTGTGTGCCAAGGGCAATGTTCATTTAGTCCTCACTACAGCTTCTGAAAGCCATATCATCACCAGTGTCACCAACGACCCCAGATAAAAGATGGGATCTCCAATACATAGAGAGAAGTTAAGACTTCTTACTCTGCAGGCCAGGCTGTCCTGGAGCTCATTGTACAACCCAGGCTGGTCTCAAACTGACTGTAAATCCTCCTGCCTCAGCCCCTCAAGTACTGAGATGACAGGTGTGAGCCATCACATCCAGCTCTTGATTTTGATTTTCATAAGGAGCTTTTCAGTGAGTTAATGTTTTATCTCAAATTTTACTTGTTAAAAAGAGACACATTCCTGGGTGTGGTGTCATACGCCTTTAAGCCTAGCACTTGAAAGGCAGAGGCAGGTGGATCTCTAAGAGTGTGAGGCCAGCCTGGTCTATATATTGAGTTCCAGGACCACCAGGGCTGCAGAGGCTCTGTTTTAAAAAGGAGGAGGGAGAAAGAAAGAAAAAGAAAGAAAGAAAGAAAGAAAGAAAGAAAGAAAGAAAGAAAGAAAGAAAGAAAGAAAGAAAGAAGAAAGAGAGGAAGAGAGGAAGAGAGGAAGGGGAAGAGGGGAAGAGAGGAAGGGAAGGAAATGAAAGGAAAAAGGAAAGGGAAGGGAAGGAAAGGGGAGAAGGAAGGAAGGAAGGAAGGAAAAGAGAGAGACAGAGAAAGAGAGAGACAGAGAGAAACAGAAATCTCAAGCCCAAAGCTTCTTTTCTACACAGAGATTTATGCATTTCGTCTTCTTTCTCCCTACACGTCTTCTTTCTCCTCCTCATCTCTGTATTTCCTCCCAGGAAGAAAAGATGTTGGGCATCCTGGTAGAGAACCAAGTCCGCAGTGGCGTCTCGGGCATCGTGGGCATGGAAGTGGACGGGCTGCCTTTCCATGACGTTCATGCTGAGATGATCCAGAAGCTGGTGGATACCACCACAGTGCACATGTGACCAGCTGTGCCATTTGTGTGCACAGCCCCTGCCCGAGGCAGGAGTTCCTGGGGCATTGCTCTACCTGACCTCCATCCTGGCTTCTTCAGGCCACCCTGTGCTCTGCTCTGGCAATCTTTCTGCCTCTCAGTTAAGAGAGAATTCTGGAACAGTTAACTGTAGAGCAGAGCCTAAGGGCAGTGGTGGCGCACACCTTTAATCCCAGCACTCAGGAGGCAGAGGCAGCTGGATCTCTGAGTTTGAGGCCAGCCTGGTCTACAGAGCCAGTTCCAGGGCAGCCAGGGCACCACTGTGACCTGGGCTAATCAAGAAAGGATAGAGAGCCCACACATGGAGTGTTGGTTGAAACACTGGGGTTTGTACTCACCAACACCAGCAAAACATTTATATCTTTGAAATGCTTCCCCCCCATATAGTCATAATTTACTGTTTGACATTACTAGCCATGACATCCCACTGTCTCTCACCCCCATTCACCCCTGACATTTCTTACACACACTTCCCATCTGCTCACTCCTACACCTAGCCAGACTCTTTCCCCTCTTTGAGGGGGAAGGAAGCCATATTTGCCAGTAGAGCCCAAAGGTGAGTCAGACCTCCCCAGGGCTCAGGCAGATGAGCTCGTCCTGATCTTTCACAACCTCCAACCCTACATTTCTCAAGAAAACCAGAAACTGAGCCACTGACCAGGCCCCAGTACACATTTAGTCCCAACATCATGGTGACATTTCATGTGGGATCTGAGCCTACTAAATGTTGTTTCACGTCTTTACAAGTGTGTGTCTGGTATGATTCTTTAAGGGGCCTTCATTGTGAAAAAGGAATGCCTGGTATAGATTTTACACTCCAATAAAGCATAAGTGTAAAGGGAAAAGTCTTTAGTGTGAACCTCTAGTGTCTGCTATTTGCTACTCTGGCCAGGATTCACACCTACAGGGTTCACACTTTCAGGGTCCGTGCCTGTGCTGTGGAAGGCACTCAAAATGAGGGCCAGTCCTCCACCTGAGACCTCACAACTCAGCAAACACACCTTGGTTTAGAAGCCTCACTGCCCAGGTCTCTTTGAGTTATCATTTTTGTTCAGTACAAATTCCACACCAGGAGGGACTCTGATAAAGAGGATATCCTGACAATTTAAAAAAAAAAAAAAAAGATGACTACAATACTATCGACATCGTGGAAAATCTGCCAACAATCTTATGATTCATGTTTCAAAGGAGATATTCATAGATTTGGCTTTTGGCATAGTAATAGCAGAATTCTACTTCAGCACCGAACAAGCTGAGGAGTAACGGTGTTATAAGCTATGCTTGCTGTGGGAAGAACTGTATGGGGAGATGGCTGAGCCATTTAAGAAAAAGGCTAAGATATGAAGCAGAAGATGGCCTAATCGGCCATCACTGGGAAGAGAGGCCCCTTGGTCTTGCAAACTTTATATGACCCAGCACAAGGGAAGGCCTGGGCCAAGTAGTGGGAGTGGGTGGGTAGGGGAGCAGGGGCGGGGGGGAGGGTATAGGGAACTTTCGGGATAGCATTTGAAATGTAAATAAAGAAAATAATAATAAAAAAGAAAAAAGAAAAAGAAAAAGAAAAAGAAAAAGGCTAAGACCCAGTTAAGTTCTGAGAAGGCAGGTTCTCAGCTTACGCTGAGGCTGAGGTAGAAAGGAACAGAGGGAACCCCTTCCCGGGCGTCCATCCCAGGGGCTGCTGGTGCTCTGCCTTCCAGGACCCCATTTTAAAACTTTCCACTTCACACTGTGATTCCCACTCAAACCTTGTTCTAGTCTTGTCTGTTCTCGGGAGAAATGTCTGTGTTCATGTCTGTGGTGGCTACCACCTCCAGAAGTCAGTGACAAGAACAAGAGATGGCCTGCAGGGGAACTGTGGTGTCACCCAGGGTGAGAGATAGCCTGGTTCCAGCCATTGCTGGGCAAATGGAATCTGTGGCCTTTTCAGGATGCTGTGGAGAGAGATCCTAGGAAATAGTACATACAGCATACAGTTGGTACTCATAGGCAAGCTGGTGACCTGGCTTACTGAGGTAGCATGTTCTATACAAGTGTGCCAGCTCCTTATTCCTGGATGTCCTGGGCACAACTGACATTCTGTTGCTCAGCTAGGAGAGGCATCACCTCTTGCCTCTCATTGCCTGCCAACCCCAAGTTGGCCCAGCCCACTGTATCTGCTACTTCCTGTCCATTATACATGGCTTCTGCTGGCTTCTTCTTGAAGTTCATTGCTCTCTATGCAGGATGGAGAATGTTTGGCTTGTTAGCAAATTGTATGTTCTCTGCATCCATGGTGTGATGTGCTTCCCGGAAGTATAGAAGCAGAGGAATATGGTCCTTGGGGCAAGGTAGATGACATTATGTAGGTTCTGACCCAGGTGTCACATTTGAAGAGGCAGGTTTTGTTGGGATTGGATGACAGCTTAAGAGCTAAGCAGAGGTGATTTGAACTGTCAGTCAGATTGGCCAGATATTCACCAAGTTCACCTTTCCTTGTCTTGTCACCTAGAAAAACTACATTTCCCAGCCTCTCTTGTAGCTGTGGCCCATGTGACCAGGATCAGGTTGATAGAGTAATGAGTAATCAGGCTATCAAACACTTCCACCCTTGGCCATAATTGCAGGTGGTATTATTCTCTTTATACTTCTCCTACCTTTGTAGATGGACAGGGGGAATCCCATGATTATGGAACTGCTACTGGAAAATTCTGGGGTATCCCTTTATGATGGCCAGATGATGCCTGGGAAATTGGAGCTCCTTCTTAGGGTTCTTAGTCTTATTGATAAAGTAATTTAAGAATGGACTCAGATGAGAGCTTGAGGATGATAAGAGCTTAAAAGGAAACTCCATGGCAGGACATCTGTAAACCTCAGCAGGAGCCCAGAGGGGAAAATGGACAAGACAAGGGGAAAATGAGTAGGGAGGAAGCCAAAAGTACCAGGAGAGAAATACTTAGGTTCTGTTCAGCATCTGCAAGAAAGAGAGGAAAAAAAGAAAATGGGAAAGTTGTGTCTTTCTGAGACAGGACACTGAAGGGTGGGCAGAGCCAGTTCAACCTCAGGACTGCTCTTACCGACTGTGCTACGAGACAGGAATTATAAGAAGGATAAAGTATGATATTTCAGTAAATGGATGATTTTGTGGTTGTCTTTTTAGCGTGGGTTAAGATGGGCACATCATCCTAGGAGAGGTCCCATCTTCCTTAACTTTGCAGCTGAATTAGCTCTTCGGGGAGGAGAGAGTGGCACGTCTCTACCATTCTTTACAGTAACAGAATTGGTCCATAGGAGGATTTTGAATCACTGCCATCACTTTCCAGACAGCAGCTCTCACTGGACTTTAAGAAAACTGTGTGTGTGTGTGTGTGTGTGTGTGTGTGTGTGTGTGTGAGAGCGCGTGCATGTGTGTGTGTGCACATGCACGCGCGTGCATGTTTAAGTGTAGGTACAGATACGTAAGTATGGAGAGCAGAAGTTGGCCCTGGATGACTCTCCTAATGGTTCTCTGCTTCCTTTTTTGAGCACCGGTTTTTCTTTGCACCTGGAGCTCACTGATTCAGTAGATAGGCTGACCAGAACCCCCCCGGGATCTGTCTCTACCTCTCTAGACCTGGCATTACAGGCGTAAACAGCAGAGCCTGGCTGGGTTTTTGTTGTTTGTTTTTGAGGGTTTTTTAGTTTGTTGTTATTTTGAGACTCACTGTATATTTTGGGCCTCACGATGTAGCTCTGACTATCCTGGAATTACTATGTAGACCAGGTTGGCCTCAAGCTCACAAAGATCCACCTGCCTCTGTCTTCCCAGTGCTGGCTTTCTTTCTTCTTTCAAATGTGGGTTCTAGAAATTAAGCCTCCATCTTAGACCCTTTCCATTGGACATAAACATAAAAAAAACGTGTATCAGCCACCTACGTTTGTCATTTTCATTATGATTTGGGGCTAGGGATTGACCCCCCGGGCTAACCATGAGATATTCCCTTGCCCCTCTTGTTTTACAGCATTGTGATGTGGCTTGCTTGTTGCTCTAATTGAACCTAGTTTTGCTAATCTGAGTTGGAAGAATTATCACTGAGAAGTGTCTTCAAACAACAGTCCCCAGAGGGTTACATCACATCGGAGACAGCAGATGAAGTGATTATTCATAGGGGTCCTTAGAATTTAAGAAACCCCTGGAATGGCTTGTCTGCACAGTAGTGACTCAGTTGCCACTACTAATGTCTGTGGAGAGACTGGACTGAGGGACCCGGAAGAGGTTCTTGGCAGTGAGGAATTTGGGTATTGTGACCTCTCTGGTATGCTCCAGCACAGTGAGCATCTCATAGAGTGGATTCCTAAGATAGTTGCTAACTGAAAGACTGAGGTCTTCCCATTCCCACCAGAGCCCTGGACACTGAGACCAGGTGGATTCCGGGAATGGAGACTCCATCCCTAGATGCATAAAGCAGTTGGGTCAGCTTTTGGCTTTCTCTAGAACACAAGCTGGTGGGGAGCAGCAGATGGAGATGTGCTCTGTGCTGAAGCTTTCTACTGTTTTCGGGCCAACCCACAATCCAGTGTGTGTAAACAGGAAGATGAGTCCTTGTATTACTAAGCAACCCTGGGGAGGAAAAAAGGAATTTTAATGGCTTCTGTCACCTTCAGTCCAAACCAGATGGACGTTTGCTCCCAGTCCCTATCTTAGGAGAGAAAGCAGGATTAATTCTTAATAATATTCTTGCTTAGTCTGTTTGGGAGAAAGACCTACTCTTCCATAACACTCCAAAACTCCAGGAGTCTGATCCACAGAGGGATTAAGTGGTCAAAATCAAATTTATGCTTCAATAGGATGTGGGCAATCCTTAGTGATAAACACGGAGTCTGACGCTGTTGAGAGGGTGCCCCCGGTAGACAGAGGTTGTCAACAAGCAAGGTGGGCGGCTGCAAACAAAACCAGTTGTTCTGGGGAAATGCCAGAGATGAGTGAAACGGGCTCTTTTGGTCAGATGGGGGCTCATCCTTGCAGGGTGGGGGCAAGGGGAAGCTACTCAATATGCGGAGCCCCATGTGGTCAAAGATGGAGTCTTGTTTGCTAAACCACAGGGCTGGGTGTTGTCCTTAAAGGTCCCAGGGTAGATCTGCAACAATACCTGCACAGATACATCCAGGGTGGCTTTGCAACATGCTGCACGGATGTATGGGCTTTGCCATGAGGCGGAAGAGAAACCCCTACTGTCCTTGTGGCTTGGGCTTGACTGCTTGTTAGGCACGCAAATGCAACCCCCAACTTGCCCGTGGATCTTTCCATTTGGGGTCTTTCAAGGACACAGTGGCTCTTCCTGGTGTGGGCAGAGTCTCTGCCTATAAGGACGGCACACACTCTGCTATGATTGGCTACTTTGTTTTATTTGCAGACTGAAGTCACTACATAAACCCACCTCACAGTCCAACACAGAGATACTTGGCATAAGACAGAAGACAATACAAAAACACAGCAGTCCTTAGTAAGGGGAGCTGGGCTTAGCTTGTTCCAGTCCAAGCCAGTGGGAATCCAGGATTTCAGGTCAAACGGGGAAATATTGTGGGATGAAGAGGCACAGAACATTTAGCTATCAACCATTGCCTGGTCCAGACTGAGGCTGGGGAAGGTGTAGGTCTTTCTGGCATGCAGCCATCTCTGCCAACTCTCCTATACCAAAATGGAGCTTGAGCCAAACCTGCGGTCATGAGACATGACTGTGTGTGTGTGTGTGTTGTTGTTGTTAGTTTATTGTACCTAGGAACGCTGGGAAACTGTCACACTCCTCTCAAAGGCTGCTGGATGCTCTGTGGTGTGTGGGAGGAAGGCTAGGAATTACTGACAGCAGACACATGATCCTGGTTACCAGTGTCTTGGCATACAGTTGCCATGGACACCCTGCCATTTTTATATTCTCCCTCTCTCTTCTCCCTTAGACTCTCAGGTCTGACACTTAGGCCAGACAGACACAAAAAGCTAATTAGAAAAAGCCTGTGCCAGGAACTTGGCTAAGGACACCGCTTTAGGCCTAAGTCTTCTTATTAAGCTTTAGTACAATGTTTTGAAGGACCCCTGGCATCTCTCCAGGGATCCCGGGGGTTTATTTGCCATCAACCCTTGGGGTTGGGGCCCTGTTCCACGAGTCCTGTAAAGTGAGATGTGTCTGGTGCTGGGACTTCTTCCCTGACTGCCTCTCTGCTGTTATCCCTAGCCACCAATATTGGTGCCCCAATCCTGCCCCCGTTCTTCACCTTAACCAGTCCTCTGGTCTAGACTAGTTTAGCGGCAAGCTCAAGTACTGACGGTGTCTATACAGCTTCCTGTGTCACACAAGTCCACAGCACACTTGGGCTGGTATCATCTATGACAACAGGGGCACTGGAAGGCTTGGCAGGTGACCACGCAGGGTCCTACCCTCCTCTCCACACCCCAGGCCTGCTGCTCTTTGCAAATCTCCTGAAAGTGACAATTCTGACTCCCTCCCATCTGCAGCCCAGGTGGCCACCAAGAACATGGGGGGAGACAGGGCTCATTCACACACTCAGCAGTGCCCAGGCTCAGGACACAGAGCAGGCTTCCAGGGGCCAGAGGGATCTGGCTGTGGCCCAAGACCATGCATGGTTCCTTCCTGAGGAGAGAGGCACCTATACATGGTAAAGTGGGAGACAGCCACCATGCTAGCTCCAGACCACAAGGCCTGTTGGTGAAAGCTTAGGACCTAACTTAGCCTCATACATGTGACTCAAGCTAGGCCAACCCGACTGTGGGGGGCCCTCCCACTCCCAGTGAGCTAGGGGTTTGGAAGGCTGAGTGGAGCTTGGTTAACAATTCAGGTTCCTCGCCCTGGGCCCCACTTTTCCCAGAGGCCTCAGGGGCACCCAGAGGGTAGGCCTCCCTGGCCCTGCTTGTCCTAGAGCAGGTAAGGACGGCTAGGCAGGCTCCTCGGAGGCGGGCTAGGTCCCTGTGAGTGGTCTCACTGACAAAGCAGTACAGCACCGGGTCAGCTACACAGTTGAAGCTGGTGAGGAGGAGGGAGAAGTGATAGATATTGAAGATGCTCTTGGCAAACTCACAGTTTCTCTCCCAGAGGCTGCGTACCAGCAGCAGCACGTGGTAGGGCAGGAAGCAAGCCAGGAAGATGACCACGGTGCTGAGCACCAGCCGCTGAATCTGGTCCTTGCGGCTCTTCTGTGTGCCGTGGCTACGGCGCACAGCCCGCAGGATGCCCTGGTAGGAGGCCAGCAGCAGGCAGATGGGGAAAAGAAAGCCCACCAGGAAGCGGTAGTAGTTGATGCTACGCTGCCAGGCCTCGATAGGGTAATGCTCAAAGCAGACTCGGTGCTGGTCCTCGTCCTCAGTGACCTCCTTGTTATTGAGGAAGTAGATGCTGGTCAGCAGCTCCTTGGCCCAGATGAGCACACTGACGCCCATGGCTGCCTTCAGGGTGCGGAACTGGTGGAAGCGGAAGGGGTGGGCCACAGCCAGGTAGCGGTCAATGGAGATGCAGCAGAGGAAGCCCACGCTGATGTAAATGTTCTCATAGAGGAGGATGCCACACACCTGGCAGGATAGGTCACCATGGGACCAGTCGTCGTGCTGAAGCACGTACTGTAGCCAGAAGGGAAGTGAGCAGATGTAGAACAGGTCTGCAATGGTCAGGTTACACAGGTACACTCCCAGCTCATTCCGGGCCTTGATCTGCAAGTACCCGAAGTAGAGGGACAGGCAGTTGGCTGGGAAGCCCACCACCAACACAGTCACATAGACCACTGGGGCTAGTGTCTGATGGATGGTGTGGTCAATGGGGCAAGATAGTGAGGAGTTTTCTGTAGTGATGTTCCCCATCCTTGGGCCAGAAGGAGCCTTACTCCTCATGGGCTTGGAGATGGAGCCAATCTCTCTTTTGCCATCTTGTTTATAGAAGGTGATGCAAATGTATCAGGATCTAGGCATCACTGGTGGTAGGCGGACCCCCTAAAAGTGAAGGTGGAAAAGACTTTGAATAATCACAGCCACCGTTTATGTGACACCTGTCACATTATCAGGCGCTGTTCTAAATGCTATATTCATTTAGAATCTGGACCAGGCCAGGCAGTGGTGGCACACGCCTTTAATCCCAGCACTTGGTAGGCAGAGGCAGGCGGATTCCTGAGTTTGAGGCCAGCCTGGTCTACAAAGTGAGTTCCAGGACAGCCAGGACTACACAGACAAACCCTGTCTCTAAAAACCAAAAAAGAAGGAGGAGGAGGAGGAGGAGGAGAAGAAAAAAGGAAGAAGAAGCTGGACCAGCCAAGCAACTCTAGTGCAATGGAAGGAGACATTCCAAAACACCAAGGTGCAGCTTATGGCTCCCGTCTCTGCCTTCCCTTATCTCCTCGTTCCCTTTTTTATTTTACTAGCCCCCTGGTACAAGCAATGGAGGTAAGGAGGAGATCCTGGCTCTCCAAAGGAGACTGGAGGCAAGAACATTTTAAACCTGAACACAGTGTAAGGGCTTTGTCATCTTACACAACAGTAACAATCATAGGACTGTACTAACTAGGCCAACCAATGAGGCCACAGCCATTCCAGGGACCTCTCCCCAGGGCATCAGAAGAAAAAATGCCCTGCTCCACATCCTTCTGTGCTTTGGCAAGGAATAAAGGATAGTTTCTCGTCACAGGGCCCCCAGCCTGAGTTCCTGGGTTACCTCTCTCATCTCAATGGATCTTGGGCTAGGTTCTGGACTAGAGATCAAAACAATCGATTGCCAACCCAGGGCCAGACACTTGTCTAAGTTTGTGAGTCAGTAACCTTTTCTGAGCCTCAGTTTCCTCATCTGGAATTTGAGGACTAAAAACACCTTCCCTGGGGCTGGAGAGATGGCTCAGTGGTTAAGAGCACTGACTTCTCTTCCAGAGGTCCTGAGTTCAATTCCCAGCAACCACATGGTGGCTCAAACCATCTGTGATGGAGTCTGATGCCCTCTTCTGGTGTGTCTGAATTCATATACATACATAAAGTAAATAAATAAATCTAACTGAAAACAAAAACCTTCCCTTTTGGTCAGTATCAGGAGGGTGATGAATGGGAGGCTGCGTGGTAATCCTTGTCAGGGGCAAAGGGGGTGAGTTGTAATCTTTAGCAGGGGCAAAAGGAAGACTCAAAGATGTTCTGCTTCTTTGCCAAATTAGTGAGCCATTTACTGCATTGAGAATTTAACAAAGGGAACTCCAGACCACAGTCATATCTAAGGGTAGAGTAGAATGGTTTGTTGCCAGTGTGTTTGATAAATTAACCTATCGAAACAGCAGACGCTTGAACTGTTCTACTGATGTAACCCTTCTCTCTCAGCCAAAAAAAAAAAAATCTCACTGGGCTATATCAGCACTTTTGTTTTCTCGTCTTAGTCTTTATTACTGTTATTATTTTCGAACAGCTTTTTCTCACTGTGTAGCATGGACTGGGGTATCAAGCCTCCTTCGGGCTCCTCAGTGCTGGGGTGACAGCACGTGCCAACTGCCCTGTCAAGTTGGCATTTTAGAGGCTTTTTGGCATTATTGAAGAAGCCCTTTTAGGCTCAGTATTTGCTAACTTCCTTCCTGATTAAATTTACTGCCACAGGTCTCCAGAATGTTCATGCTGACGTCATCGGGAAGGTGACATGTCACTGCGAGCTTTCAGATTTTTTTTTTTTCCCTCACTCTACCCCTAGCCAAGAACTGATTTTCCTTCCCCCGTAGAACCTACAATCTACCTAAGGAATCTAAATTTAAGCTGTTGTGTGATGCCTACAAGCCAATAGTGACGTTTGTTCCAAAGGGAAACCCCAAGAAACCATGACCAAGCCTCAGCTGATCACAAGGCTCCAAGCTCCTGTAGCTCTCTCCTGCATCGAGTCTTGTCCTCCACCCTAACACCCCAGCTCTCCTCTCCTCTACCACCTCCCGATCTCTGGCCTTGGTGCCTGCCCACCTGTCTGGCATGGGCCTGAGTGGGAGGGCTGGATGGGGTTGGGTAGAGGCAGAGATGAGGCAGAGAAGAGAGCTAGGGTAGAAGGTAGACCACCAGAGCAGAGATGGGCGGAGGAGCTGGCCCAATCTATGAGAAGAGACCCAGAGAAATCTGCACCCCACAGTTCCAGTCCCAAGGTGCCTAAGGACTAACATGGTGAGTTTCTCTTTAGTCATTCTCAACCTTGTAGATAACTATGCACAGTTACCTGCTCTGACCTGTGGTTCCACATCCCGGATCTCAGCCACCCAAGGTTAACGGTGATTGAGAGAGAAAAAGGATAGGTGAGCGTAGCACACTAAGGTATTTTGAACTTAAGAAACTGAGCCAGGCGGTTTCAGTGCCACCTTGAAGTACAGAGCAAGAGCCAGTCATTTCAACAATGATAAGCAAATACCACCAACCACCCACATATGTTATACACACACACACACACACACACACACACACACACATATATATTTATGGGTAGTGGAACATATCCACACGTCTGTAATCTTAATAATTAGAGGCAGAGGCAGGAGGATCACTGAGAGTTCAAGACCAGCCTAGGCTAATTAGATAGTAAAATTCTATCTAAAAACAAAATGACATTTTGAAAGGGAAAAAACATATTCATATAAATTCATTACAGTATACTGTTGTCTACTTTATTACTAGTTGTTGCTCACGTCTTCCTATGCCTAATATACAAATTAAACTATCATGGATACAGGTTCACACATGTTTGATAACTCATGGTGTAGATAGAGGCCAGTTCTACACATCTGTGGTTTCCGGCATCTGCTGGGGGTATTGGATATATGCCCTTAGGATAGGGTAGGCCTCAGTGTGATCACTTTTCCTGGATCAAGAGACCAGAACTCTCATTAGTTTTTCAATGAGCAGGAGATGGGTCTGGTCCAAAGTCACCGTTTCTCTCACCTGGATGCCAACCCCTCTCACTCATACAAGGAGCCCGGCCCCTCTTCCACGCAACCGCTTCCCTTCTCTCAACCCAACCAACTTCTTTCCTCAAAGAAGCCACTCCAGATATTCCCCACCCTCTGCCCTAGCTCTTCTCTCCACCTCATCTCTGCCTCTACCCAACCCCATCCCAGACCTCCCACCCAGGCCCACGCCAGTCATAGCCAGCCTCCGGAGAAGCATCCCAAATCATCCCTTGCTCTACACACTTGGACGCAGCCTCTCTCACACCTGGACTAAAACCCAAGCACCCTTGCCAGGTCCACGAGGCCCACAAACTGGTATCAGCTCCCCAACCTTGCCTGCCACCCCCACCTTGAGGACACAAGACTTGCCTTCTGTCCTCAGTCCCTGTACCTGGATCTTGCCTAGTCACTCCTTCCCAAAGTTTGACTCACTGTGGCACCACCCACCACGGTACCTGCTCCTTCTCTTCTAGAGTTATGGTAACTGTCATTTCCTGGAAAGACCTTCCCTGGCATCCACCCTGACTCTCCCGCCCTTGCAGTGTGGACTGTTTAGGGCCTTCTTAGAAGACTAGGTAAGAGTCATTTCTTGTTTTTCAGATAAGAAAAGTGGGATTTAAAAGGGGAGACTTGGACCAGAGAGATGGCGCAACTTGCAAAGGCATTCGCCACCAAGCATGACGACCTGAGTTTAAGCTCCTTGGCCCAAATGGTGGAAGGAGAGACCTGAGTCCCACAGTTACCCTGACCTTCACACACATGCTATACAAGGGTTAGTATCAGAGTTCAGAAAACCCAAAGCACATGTGAATGACAGGTGAGCATGGTGAACCACCTGTAATTCTAGCCTTGAACAGCAGAGATAGGAGGTCCCAAGAGCAAGCGGGCCAGCCATTTCAGGGAGCTCTGTGTTTGATTTAGTGACTGCTTCAATAAATAAAAGAGGAAGATGGCTGGAGATGATTCCTGGCATCAATGTTGGGGCTCCACATGCAGATAGCACACACATGAACACACAGAGAGACATACATACACACATGCACACACACAGACACACACATGCATATACATGCAGACACACACATGAAGATATGAACATACAGAGACACACAGAGAGACATTTACACACACATGCATACATAAATACACACACACACACACACACACACACACACACCACATGAAATTGGAGAGAAAAGAGGGCGAGGAGGGAAACACTGACTTCAGGATTCCACAGACCAGAGCAGGCAAAGTCTCAATCTTGAAACATGTCCTGTCAGGTCTTGGAAATTCCCTGATAGTCACCAGGCCCCACTCTGTTGTTTACTAGTGGTGAGTGTATGGACGTGTGGGGTAGGGCGGGGTGAGGTTTATAGCTTCCTTTTTCCTAAACCAGCAATAAGCTACTTCTTGCAACCAAAGTCAGAAATGTTCAAGACTGCATAACCAAGAAGCATCACCGACTACGTTTAGGCTGAGGCACCTCCCACATTCACTTTGGATCAAAAAGAACAACAGTTCTTGAACTGCATTGGAATCCACTGGAAGTTTCTTTCTTTTTTTCTTTTTCTTTTCTTTTCTTTTTTTTTTTTTTTTTTTTTTTTTTTTTTGGCTTTTCGAGACAGGGTTTCTCTGTATAGCCCAGGTTGTCCTGGAACTCACTTTGTAGATGAGGCTGGCCTCGAACTCAAAAATCCGCCTGCCTCTGCCTCCCGAGTGCTGGGATTAAAGGCTGCGCCACCACGCCTGGCTCCCACTGGAGGTTTTAAGACACTGCAGAGACTCCTATTCCAGAGTTTCCAAAGTGGCTGAGTCTGAGAAAGGCATTTTAAAGACTTCCATCTCAAACAAGCTCCTAGGAGATGCAGGAGATGCAGGTTTGCTGGACCATGGGTCACACTTTTTGAGTAGTGAGGCACCAGAAGAAGCATCTAGAAGGTCATGGCTCAGCTTCTGAACATCTAGAAGCTCATGGCCTCAGCTTCTGAACAAGCCTCCTTTCCTGAGTCCCTGAAGCAGGGAGCAGAGGCGCTTGGAAGGCACTGAAAACCCAGTGGGAACTTTGGACAGAACAAGGGCACAGGTCCTGGGCAAGTCTAGACTGCTTCTGCTTCTTCCAGTAGCCCTCATGGGTGGTGACTGCGAGTGTCCCTGCATCTATTCCTTTAGCTTGCAAACTGTTTGCTATATTAATGTTCCACTTCTGTACTCTGGCTCCACCTTCACGATCCTGTTTGTTGTTATTGTTTGGTTTCTTTCTTTCTTTCTTTCTTTCTTTCTTTCTTTCTTTCTTTCTTTCTTTCTTTCTTTTTAGACATAAGGTCCAAAGAGACAGTTTTGCCAACAGTCCAGTACCTACAGGATTTCTGGAGCAGGTATTTGTGAAATGTGCAGTGTTCACAGGGCCAAGCTACATGCATGGGGGACTTAAATAAGATGAGAAAGAAGGTGCTCCCACTCCCAGGGAATCTCCACGCCTAGAAGTCAGGAAGGCTACACACACTAATCACTGCCAAGAGAGGCAGTGTCTGGTGGATGCAAGGGTGTCTCTTCACCCTTGTCATATTCAGTGTCTGCACACTCTTGTTATTCCAGGCATGCATTCCATGATTCCATTGCACATTGATGGCTCCTGCTCTCCCGAGGCTGGAGGCTGCACAAACCACTCCTGCCACGTCACAGGACATGCTCAGTGGAGTCCAGACTTGGTACAACATTTTGTTCACTAACCTGTCCTTAGAAAAGATGTCTCCCCTTGCCCAGTTATTCACCATGAATGGGTGGCCTTTGGCTTTCTCCATCATCTTTCACTTAAGTAAATTGCCAACTTGTAGAATTTTCAACTAAGTGTTTGAAAGTATCTCTCTTTTCTTCCTTTCTCTCACCAGGCTTGATCAAGACTTCTTTCCTGAAGTCAGTGCAACTGCCTTAAATCAGGCTCATGTCTACAATTTACCACCTAAAAGCCATTTCTCAAACCACAATCTAACCAAGTCAAAAACTTGCTGTTCAATCATCCACCCATCCACTCACTCACTCGCTCACCCACTCATCTATTCCCTATCATCCCACACCCATTATCCATCCATCCATCCATCCATCTGTCATGTATATATCCAACAATCATTCATCTCTATCCATCATCCATCTATCAATCCATCCATTCATCATCCATCCATGCATCCATTCATCATTCATTTATCCATCTATCCATCCATCATCTATCTACCCATCTATCCATTCAGCCACCCACCTCTATCTATCCATCCAAACATTCTTTCTAGAACAGTCTCTGAATGTCCATTGTATGGAAGGCACTACACTATACACTGGCCCTAACATCCAACTTCATTTTAGCCTCATGAAGAGCAGATAAATGAAGTAAACTCAGGATAAGTATAAGATTTTGTAGGAGTTCCTTGGAGGTAACCTAATGCAGTAAGGAAAACCTTCCTAAGCAGTGACAATCAGACTAAGTCTAAGAGGAAGAGGAAGAGCTGCCCAAAGAGTGGGGAGTTTCTGCCTGTGGAAAATGTGTGCAAGCTATCAAATGCAAGAGAGAGAAAATGAGTACCTTTGGGGAACTGAAAGTAGCTTGCCACAAAAGGATGTAGATATAAGGCAGACAAGTCCAGAGAGGAGACAAGAATAAGACAAGAATACCATCAAATTAAAATGTAAGGGAACCGCTGGGGAAATGGAGAGGTTCTTCAATGCTTGGTCCTCTAGCCTCTTAAGAATTGTTAGATGGATAGGTAGGTAGAGAGGCAAGTGTGTGAAATTGCTGGGTGGGAAGGAGATGGACAGATAAAGAGTGGATGAACAGACAGGAATGTGGGTGAGTGGGCAGATGAATGAATGAATGAATGAGTAGATACATCGATGTGAGAGTTGATGAATGAGGCATAGGTGGGGAAGGAGACAGAGTTGGAGTGGATGGGTGCAGAGGTAGATGGGTAAGGATTTTGAAGCTGAGTGCTACAGCAGTGATGCCACTAACAGAAGTAGGAAAGTGAGATGGAGGGATTTCTAGGACTGCTTTAGCTGGACAGGGAGTCCCCATCACAGCCAGCGCAGTCTCCTGCCACTTCTGAGGATAAAGCCCTGCAGTGGAAGCCATGTCTTCTCCGGACTGTCCCCTTTCTACCTGGGATTCAGGAGAGCTTCCCTCCCAAAAAACTCAACTCAAAAACTAAATGCCACGTTAGACACAGAAGTGTTTCAAAGTGGAAAAGCCGAGGCACATTTGCACGGAGTCCTCTGCTAACCAGGCACAGTTCTGGATGTCCACTCCACCTCTCCAATGAGAACCCAGAGAGTCAAAGACAGGACAGCCCTTCAGAAATTCCACAGCTGAAATATGGCGGGTCGGGCTTTAAACGCTGTCCCCGACTTTCTGACCCTTGATCAGGATCACTACTGAGTAACCTGCTTCAGCCTCCAGGCCTCACAGATGCTAGCTACCACAGGGACCAGTAAGCTTTGTGGTGGGTTAGCCTCCTGCTCCTGGAGGGTGTGACCTACTAGGCACCCTGTCCTTAGTCTCTCATGGTGGAGGGATGTGCAGAGAGCAGTGGAAACAGCTCTTTACCATCCAACCGAGAAATTAAGAAAAAATGCACAGAAGGTGATGCAACTCCTAGAGATAGATCTTTACACGCATGCGAATCAATCCGGTAGATATCACCACAGGTTTAATGACCACATGAAGCCCTGATGGGAAGGAAGCAACTCTCTGACAGAAGCTCCTTCCAGGTAGGAGGCAGAGATGGAAAGTTGGATCTCTCCTGGCTCTCGAATAACTATTTCCCCAGTACCCATCCCTCTGCATACCACACTAGGCACGTACTCAGAGTCTCCTGGTGCCAGGGACCACCCAGAGCCTCAGCCCACAGAGCTGGGCAGTTCCCGTATGCTTGCTTCCCTTCCCTCAGCTGGCCAAGCCTCCAGACACTTACACAAGCTGGTTCCAGAGGAACTAGGGTACCCAGCTGTCCCATGAAGGCGGATTTATAAGGAATTTCCCCCAGGAAGGAATAGAAATCAACTCTTTTTTTCCCTTCTATCCCCACCTTTCCCCCCCAAATAGTCTCACCTCTACAATAACAAAGACAATTCAGTCTTGTTCCTAATATCCTGTAACAGTTTCAAAGTCTTAGCAAATCCCTGTATGTTGGGTGGGGCTGGCATTGCTAACCCATTTCATAGAACTTGAAGCCCAAGGAGGCTGAACCAGGTCTTGGAGTTTACACAGTAAGTTGGGGTGAATCTGAATCCAGAACAAAAGCAACCAGGTACTCAATGGCTACCTTTGAAAACAAAAACAAAAACAAAAACAAACCACAAACAATAGCAAGAAATACACTTGAGAGTGTGGCCATGTACACACTTAATACACACACACACACACACACACAGATACACACAGATACAGACACATACATATAGCTGCATGCACACACACACACACACACACACACACATAGATTAAGAAACTCCCCCACACAATGCTTACCTGGTGTTTGTTTTTCACACTGGTGTTGTCTCTTCTATTTCATTTCTTTTAAGAACAGATCAATTAAATTGATTTCTGTCTCACAAGCAGGTCAGTTTGGAAACTATCCAGCCCCATGCCCACACTGACTGGCTTTTTTGAGAGCCTCCTGGTAAGGCAAAGAAGGCAGTGAGGAGTCCACAGGCAGTCGAGGAGGAAATGGGGAGGCAGCAGTGAGGTCCGCCCCCTGCAGCCCTGAGAGTTCTGAATCTAGCAAGAGTCCTCCGATTCAGCCCCTCCACTAGGCTCTACCCTCAGTCCTCCGCCAGCTGTACTCCTACGGCTCAACTTGGCAGTGTCTGGACAATGCTGCACATGGATGAGCTCTCCCTCTCTCAATTCTGCAGGGAAGGAAAAAAAAAAAAAAAAAAAAAACCACGTCCCAGCTCATCTAGAAAATCCCCAGCTGGAAGCTCTCCATTCCTGAGCTGAGGCAGAATCATGTGAACTCCAATCTGGTGTCAGGCTGGGCGGTTGCTGAGGAACCTGCTTGCAGGAGGATGCAGGGTGGCGGGCGGGCGGCAGAGAGATCCCTTAGCACACCCTCCCTTCTCTTAGGCTTTCTACAAGCTTCAGGTGGACTCAGGGAGCAGCCTCTGGGAAAACCCTGAGCCTTGACTTAAGTCAGGTGCTCAGCAAGAGTTAAGTACCAAAATTTTAGCTAGCACCACCTCAGGCACATGCTAGACACCAGGAGACACAGAACATTGAACTCCACTCCTGGAGTTTTCCCTGAAGCCCCTCAGGTCTGTGGTCGATGGCTGGCAAACTAGCAACGGGTGAGGACAGGAAAACTGACTGTTGGCACTCCTAACCTCAAACCCTTCCTCGCCACTAACATCTCCGTTAGTGGGTCTCAGCCCTGGCCACATTTGTAAGAAAACACGTGGAGCCTATTTTTTAAAATGTATGCAATGGCAGTCTCTATCCCAGCTGAACTGAATTGTCTGAACATAAGTGTTCTGCCAAGTTCCCTGGTCAACACTAAAATGGATGGGCAAGTAGGACCTTCTCTACAGACCTTCTCTGCAGTAGTGTCAGGGTCAACGCTCCGAGCGCAGAGCCCTGCCAGCTTACTACACTGGCTAAGCTGTAGAAGGTTCTCCAGACCATACCCTCAGTTACATGTGCAAAAGCTCAGGCTCCCTGGGCCAGAGTTTCATGGTTGGAGCCTAAGCACTCAAAGATGACTACAACTGAGCTGTGACTGAAGTCTGAGGCTGATGTCAGGGGCCTTGCTCTCTTGGCTTAGCTATTTCCTTCCAAAGCAGGGTCCTTGAAAACCCAACTTGCAGTACATCCGGAGCCCAAGCACACCATACACAGATGGACCCGGGGGACACGATATCACTGCAATGTCTAGGACCTGTCTTCTCCAGAGAACAAGCTGCTGAAGTCTGAGTATAGGGTAATGTTAGCTAAGGACTCTGCCAAGAAATGCCAGCACACGACAGACCTTTTTCAACTGTCACTACATCAATTGCTAATTGGAGGTCTTATGTTACGAGGCGGCCACTTGTTCTAGGGCAGCCATCTGCTCGAGTCAGATGTTATGCCTGGGGTCTCGAGTGTACCTGACTGCCCATGGTGTCACATGGGCAAGGGGAGAATATAAGACTGGTGGCGGCTGTGTAACTGCTTCCCGGGTCATAGCTGGTCAGAGAGAGAGCACCTCTGGCCCTCCTTGCAGAGTAGCCCACCTTAGCAGGACACACAGACACTATACCCAAACCTTTACCTTGTACATCTTCAGGAACAAGTAACAGGATTGTGAACCTCCTCCAGGACACCCAGGGACCAGAAAAATGTCCTACCTCTGCTAGCAAATGCACATTGCTGGGGCGAATAGGTACCCCCAGCAAACCCATCGAGCCTTGGGCATATTGGAAGAGGGATTCCTTAGTCTACGTCCTATGAAGTGCCCACGTAACCCACGTAGTAAGAGAAAACAGAGTCCTTGCTGGGTTCTTTGGTTCTGGGATTTTATCTTCAATAGTGACACTTCCCAGCGGCCTCAGGAACCCCAGAGGCCCCATAAGTCCCTGCCCTTTACAAACTCCTCCAATAAAACCTACAATTATATAATAGCATCAAGCCTGCCACACACTGCTGTAGCATCAAGAAAAACAAAGCCCTGTCCCTATTCCAGGCTCCTGCCCTTCAGCCATCAAGAATGTAAAGAGAAGCCACCATGCAGAGCAGGGTGGGAGAGGAAGATGGAGGAACTGAATGGGCCAGGCCTGTCACCCACCGATCGCTCAACTTCCTCCTTTCCCTCTCTTGGTTAAAAAAGACACAGTCTCTTATATAACTCAGGTGACTGAAACTTGACTATGTAGCCCAGGCTAGCCTTGACTCATGATCCTGCTACCTAAGCCATGGGAGTGCTGGGATTACAGACAAGCATCACCACATCTCTCTGTAGCTAGAATTCTCGAATTTGGGGATCTTAAAGACACACACAGAGAGAGAGAGAAAGAGAGAGAGAGAGAGAGAGAGAGAGAGAGAGAGAGAGAGAGAGAGAGAAATAATAACGTTTTTGTTTTAATCCCAGGTGTGGGATATGGGGCTACTTCAGATTGTCCACAGCAACTGACAATGATTTGCCTCATGCTCTAGCAAGGGTGTGATTTTTCCAGCTGCCGATAGTTTTTGGGATTGGGTGACATTTGGAATTCTGGGGACTTTTCAGAGGTTATATAAATGTTAGGGACCCAAAAGATATGGTAGGTTGTTGGTGGGTGGTTGGTTTCAGTTTGTTAAGTAGTTGCTCACAAAAAAAGAAACAAGAGATTAGATACTTTGATGGTGAAGAACAAACCTGCCTCAAGGCACACAACACCCCTAACCAGAGGAAGTGGTCTGATGATAGATAGTATCGCCCCCTTTCCTTTCTATCCTTTTTTTCTCTCCTACCTAGTGTTAGGGAGATGAAAGGGTGGCAGAAAAGGGGTGGAGAAGGGTGGAAGAAAGAAGAACCCACAAAGTAACCAAAGACAGGCTATATGTCTCCACTACACCCTTGTCACAGTGACTGCACTGGTGAAGGACCATGGACCCCACTGGACTAAACACTGTCCTTATTGTGCCTCCGCATAAAAATCTACTTCTGGGATCTGAGTTCTGAACTTTCCTCAGCGGCTCTGGTGGTTGCTGGCTGCCATTTGTTTTGAAGCAAAGGTCTGCTCTGAGACAGAGTCCTAAGCCACAAGACCTTCAGTTGCCCACCCCAGAAATGCAGGGAGCATGAGAGACAGCATAAGTAGCCACTGGGGTCTACATGTAAGGTCTCTAGCAAATGGGAGTAATCCCATGGCCACTTGGAGGCCACAGGTTAGCGGGTAGGGGCACAGGTCTGACCCAGACCTGAGGGTCAAGTCCACTTCCACATCCTGTAGCCTTGAGAATCATACATGTTTCTGACTTTGTGAAGCTCCAAGATGATGAGACCCACCAAAGCAGCTAGCACTTAGTAGGACCAGTGAGATGATGGTAGTGGTGGTGGTGGTGAGCCTGTCATGCCATCTGATGAGCCAAGGCAGAGGCTGGACAGATGAACTTGACAAGTGGTGATGGAGTACCATCTATTACCATCAGGGTTTGGGAGGACTCAAATTATTCCACCAATTTGAAGCTAATCAGGGTGGAGGGGCCTGAGGGGCTCCCCAGGGGCTCTGGCAATGTAAGCAATGCCTGCAGTCAGCCATCCACCACTTGACTGCAAAGGGCCTTTCTTGACTTGTGTCTCTGGGAGCTGTGTGTTACCTAACATGTGCTTATTTATATTTAAGGAGGCTCTGCCTATGTCACCTAGATTCCTGATGGTGCTGTGGTTCCAAAAGAGGACCAGGTGTGGACTAAGAGTGGCCCTGAAATTTAAGACTCTTCACTTCTCAGAGGGCCCAGCACCAACACCTTCTTGGGGGTTCCAGAAGAGCCAATATCTACAGTAGCTACTGAAGATGTGGCTGCAAGCCAACGCTTGCTCTGGGTTTAGGTTAAAGTGTGTATATATATATATATATATATATATATATATATATATATATACATATACACATATATGTGTGTGTGTGTGTGTGTGTGTATGTGTATGTGTATGTATTCTGTGTGCCACAGCACATGTGGGATAACTTTGTGGAGGTGATTTTCTTCTTCCACTCTAAGGTGATTGAACTCTGTCCTAGTGACTGAGCCACCAGGTGTGCACAGCAAAGTCCCTTTCTTAATGAGACATCTTGTAGGCTCTGATTTTTTAAAAAAAAATTTTTTTTTTGAGATAGGGTTCATCTACATAAATGTTCTGGAGCTCACTGTGTAGATCAGACTGGCCTTGAGCTCACAGAGGTCTTCCTGCCTCTGGATTAAAGATGGGTGTCACAATGACCGAATCTATTTTATTTCTTGCACAACCCTACTCTACAGGTCATTCCTGGTCTATAAATGAGGGAAATGAGACTCAGACAGAAATCGGTTTGCTCGGGGCTACATAGCTGGTAAGCAGATGAGCTATGATTTTAACACAGGGTTATCTGACTCCACATAAGGCTTTAGCCTAGGGCGCTTTCCTGGTCTGGATACTACTATAGCAGATTGCCACAAACAGGATTGCTTGAAAACAACACAAATTTCTCATCTTACAACTCAGAGAGTCCATGTAGCATTTACTGGATTAAAATCAATCTGTCCTCAGGCTGAATTCCTTTTTTGTAGAGTGCTTAAAGGGGGTCACCTCATTTTTTTTTTCAGTTTCTAGAGGTTTCCACACCCCCTAGGCTGTGGACATCTTTCCATTTCCAGACCTTGCAGTGGTGGACTGGACCCTCTTCACATCACATTACATCACATCCATGACCGTTGTTCCTGTTAACATGTCTTCTCTCTCCTCCCTCCTTTTCCACTTTCAGGGACCCCTGTGACAAACTGCATCCGCCCACTTGGCACTAGACTGTCTCGTTATTTTAATGTCATTTTACTAGCAACCTTAGTTCCTTTTGCCTATGACCTTAAGTCAGCAGTTCTCAATGTGTGGGTTGAGATCCCTTTGAGGGTCTAATGACTCTATCACAGGGGTCACATGCAATCCTGAGGGGCAGAGTTTGGACCCCTTGGATGTAACAAGGCAAGCATCTTGCTACGCACGAGAGCACATGCTTTTAGTCCCAGAAGTTGAGACGCAAACACAAATGGATCTCTGTGAGTTTGAGGCCACCTGGTCTACACAGTGAGTTCCACAACGCCTGCACTACATAATGAGACTCTGTCTTAAAACATAAACCAAACAAACAAAAACAACCCTGAGCCCTTGGCGAGATACTTCAGTACTTTTAGAGCAATGACTGCTCTTCCAGAGGACCCAGGTTCAATTCCTACAACCATCTGTAACTCCAGGTCTGGGGGAATCTGACCCCCTTTCTGGCCTCCAAGTGCTCCAGGCACACAAGTGGTGCACCCACAAACATGTAGTCAAAAGAACCATACACAGAAAATAAAAACACTTTAATTAAAAAAAAATAACAACAAAATCTAGGTATCCATAAATATCTGTGCAAGAAAATAATAGGGTCTGTTTTCAAAACAAAAACTAGCTTGAGGCCAAGCAACAAACAAATAGGAAGCTTTGGTTCCTACTGATGCCCACCACTCTAGCTATCCCTTCCCAGATTAGGCATTTAGAACAGGAAAGTATTAACAGCCAAGTTTCCTTCATGACCTGCAGAAATCATGTACTTGAGAAATCAAAATAAGAAAAAAAAAAGCAGGATGTAAAATGTCCAAATAAATCCACCCATGGCCTTCATTGAAATCTAGGCAAAATAACTAACAGACATGATCAACTTTATCCCCCACCCCAATGTTCAGGTTATTAAACGTGTTTTCTGCCCTCAATCAGCACACTGGTCACTTACTGCTTTAGGTCGGTGCCCAGCATTTCAAGGATGTAATATTTAATATAAGCTGCCTCGCTTTCAACACTCTGCATTGACAGCACTTATGCTTATAAGTGGGGAGTCTTGGTTCCTGGCTACCTGTAGCTCCAGCTCCAGAGTTCTGATTGAGGCCCTACCCTGGCCTACACACACACACATACACACACGGGAATGAATCTGGGAGGCTGTGTTTTCAGCAATCCCTCTGGGTGGTTATGACATATATCTAAATTTCCCTGCCCAGCTGTGAGACCAGCTCCTCTATGCAGCCCTTCCTGAGCCCAGAGGACGAACCAATCTCCCCTCCACTCCTACACCATCCTTCCCTGAGACTTCTTTGTCCTTCCCTCGAGGACTGACCTGCCATTCTAGAAGGTGAACCTGTCCTCACATTATGACTGTGAGAGCCAGTCTAGGGCACCTCACAGGTAACCGGGTTCCAATGTCGGGCGAGCGCAAAGTGAGGGGACACAGGATGTGCTTGCGCCAAGTGTAAGACACTGGATTTTTTTCACAAGCTGCAACCCTGTGGCGCATGGTGACTTCTGGATGCCCACACCCTTCTTCATTACCACAACCCTCTGACCTCTGACCTCTGAGCTATATTCTCAGCCTCCCACTTCACCCTTAACCAGCTAGCTCTGTGATGGAGGACCTGGGTCCATTTTGTCCTCTACCAAGAAAAATGTACACTAACTACTTCAAGTGTTTGAGCGAATGAGCAGCTCAACACTCATATCTTCTGCACCCTGTCTGAAGTCTCCGGTGGCTGAGGCTGAAGTCAGAAGTTGACAAACTGGGGGAGACAGACAGGCTGTGGATGAGAGAACAGGAAGAGGGCGAGAGTGTTGGTTTTTGGTTTTTCTAAAGGTGTTGGGTAAACATGCATCACACTGGAAACCTATAGCCCAGCCAGAGACATCAAGCCAGGAGGGTCTGTGGTCTGAGGGGGTGGAAGCTGTCTGAGCATCCTTCTTGCTTCAGGCCAGAATAACCCCAGGCCTTTAGGTTGCCATGGCAACCCAAGTCTGCTGCACTCTCCCTTATACTTCCTGCCTACCCACTCTGAGAGCTCTATCTCGTCAATTAGTGATCCAATAACATATGACAACAGTCATCCAAGCACATGAATGAAACCTCCTGAAAGCAAACAGACTCCTGGGTGCTGCATAGAGACTCACTACATTTGACCTAGGGCGGGTCTCCTGCTAAATTCTCTTTTCCCAAATCCAACTTACTCTTTCTTTAGCTTCTTTCCTCTTGGTTTTGAAGTCATGAGGTTGCCAGAGGTGGGGGGCTGATGCCTTAGAGATTTCCTGAGAAATGGATGCTGGGAGAACTATCACACAGGATGCTTACCTGTGATCCCAGAGCTGGGGAGAGAAGACAAGAGGAGCAGAAGCCTGAGGTTATCCTCAATCACACAGCTAGTTTGAGGCTAGCCTGGGCTACATCAGACCGTGAAAAGGCAGAGGGGAGGGGTAGGGAAGACGGAGGAAATGGGAAGGGAAGAGGGGAAGGGGAGAGGAGGGAAGGGAAGGGGAGGGCAGGGGAGGGAAGACATTGTGATGATTCTAAGATGTCTGCAATCTATCCGATATTCGTCTTGCAGGAGAAGCCCCTCCTCCCGGGTCCTGGTGGGCTCCGTGATAGCCTGACCAGCAGAATTAAGTGGAAACAGTATTGTTCGAGCTCTGAGTGCAGACTGAAGGGATGGACAGCTCCCACGCCTTATCTCTGGAGAGAGTTGCTGTTGCAATTTAGGTGCTAAACTGGAGGGCACTCACCAACCAAGACAAGAACTTACAGCCCCAGGTGAACTCCCAGTTGACAGCTGGGACAAGACTCCTGCTATACAAGTGTGTGATCCAGTGACAGATGGGCCATCCATCTGATTCACAAGCAGAGTGCACCCTAAGCCCTTCCTAAATCCAGTCTTTTGGAGCAACATAAACAAGCGTTCTGAGCACACGTCTTTTTTGTTGCTTGCTTGCTTGTCGTTTATCTAGAGACATATACCACCTTCTATCCGTTCTTTGAGAATTTAACACAAGTTACTCTGATCACATTCACCTCCATTTTCCCCTCCCCCAACTCCTCCCAGATCCACCTCCACCTACCTATCTCTCCTCCAGCTTCCTGCCCTCATTTCTCTATGCCCTATTGAATGCAATTTGTGCTGCCTTGTTGCAGCTGCCCTTTATGTCTGTCCCTTCCGGCATTAGCTGCAGGGACTACTACACTGTCAACTGATGAGGACTTGAACACAACCTTCGTCGATCCTGCTGGAGGAGCTGATCCTATCCCCTATCAACAGTTATTCTGATTCTACGGTCACCCAGAGGGGTACATTTTAACTCTTCTGAGATTTGGATTTATTTCACATGTTGTTACTTATTCTCCGGGGGGGGGGGGAAGCCATTCGGATCTATAGGAATAGTATGAGCCCCACTTCTATGTGTGGGGCCACCGCTGGATCATAGTTGACCTATCATGGGTCACCCCCTTAAAGAAGACGGAGTCTTCTTCCCACAGAAGCCATCAACTGCTCCTAGCTGAGCTCACACATTTCAAGTGGTTCACCCTGCCACAGTGGCTAGTGGGGACATCAGTATTACAGTCTCCCAGGACACTTTGGGGTCTTCCATGTACTGGACTCATTTGCACGGTTACTTAATTTTAATTTTTTTTTTATTCACTGTGTCAGGTGAGTATTGTCCCCTCTATTTCCCTGCAATATATGAAGGCTCAGAGAGGGAAAGTACATTGGCCGAGGTCCACCAGCTGAAACAGGAATTTGGATGATAAGCCCCTGGAGATCTCAGCTTACCAGTCCTTCTGACTCTAGTCCCTGTCCGATAAATCTCTTCCTACTGCATGCCTTTCAACAAGAAGCTGCAGCAGAGAAAGGGTGGGGAGGGGAGATCTCAGAGTTGGCTGGCATCTATCTGGAGGTGCAAGCTTTGCCTGTGTGGTCTCATGGCTACACTAGAAAGTGAGCTCTAGAGGCAAGTCCCTCTTCTTAGAAGGGCCAATTGAAGTTTAAAAGGAGGGCATTGCAAGGCGGCAGAGCAGCCCCCCTGGGGAGCAGGAAGAAGGGAAATGGTGAAGAAACAAATTAAAAAAGAGGAAGAAGAGCCCCAGACTCTAATGAACCCAAGTGGCTTTGAATGAGCCATGAAGTTCTGGAACTGGCCAGGGAACTGAAAGCGGTCCCTATACAGCAGGTGGCGCAGCCCACTGAGCTCAGGAAATTCCCCTCTCTCCCTCTGGGTTGAGAGGTGGAGATGCAGGCAGTCCCCCCCGCCCCCCAAAGAATGAAGCAAGTCATAGCCTTGACTATTGTCTCAGATTTGTGTCAGATGGGAGGGCAAGCAACTGCCACATGCCACCTCATTAAACTCTAGGGTTGATTCATCTACCCACAGGTATCCTTCCCAGCCCCCTCACAGCAAGACATGCCCAAGGCCTGACACACTGGCACCAACCCAGTGCTGAATCCCAGAAGGCTTGCTACCCATAGCGCCTGTCACGCTTTTGTCCACCTGTTCCTTCATCCAGACCTGGGACACAGCTTTCTCTCTGGGACATTTGATTCCCAGAGGGGACTTAAGCATTCAGACCATCAAGTGTTCTTATTGCTCCTGCTGACTGGCAGTGGGCCAGCTCCACCCAATTTCCCCTCCCACCCCCCCTACCCCCCAGAGCAGAAGGTAAGGATATGGGAACTGTTTGGGTCTCAGCGTTTGAGCTCAGAGCCTGTTGGAAGAAGGGCCACGCAGAATAGAAAAGGACCCCAGTGCAATCTTTAGATCACCAGAACTGGGTAAATGAAGGGTTAGAGGTTTCATACTCTTTTTTTTTTGAGGGTGAAGAAATTACCAGGTGGCCACGGAGCCAGCCGCGGGGGCGGCTGCTAAACCCAGTGGCGACAGCATAAAGAGACACGACCCAGGAAAGGGACTCGGGGCGCTGGAGCTCCAGGGCAGACATCCCCTGATGACTTCGGTCACAGTCAGTTCTGCGGTTTCACCGCACACACACGGTGCTGTTTGGGGGGTGTGCCCGCCTCTTGTGTGGCCGCTCCCGCATCCTTCGCTGGCCCCAAGCGCAAGCACACCCGACCCTGCGCTCCGGAGCAGGACCCAGAACCCAGCAGACCTCGCTTCTCCCGGCCCTGGCAAGCCAGCGACCCGTAACCATGGCAAAAGGAAGGAGCCTGGCTCGTGGCAACACGTACCTGTACAGCGACAGTCTGGGACGCGGGCCTGATATCCTCCAGGGCAGTGCGTGCGCCGCCAGGAAAGGTTGGGGACTCCTGCAGACACGCAGGTCCCTTTCTCCTAGCCACTCTGGGCCACGTTGTGCGAGATTCCTCCCGCTCCCAACCCTAGTCAGGCACAGCCAGACCTGTCGGTCCACGCCCTGCAGCTCACACTGACCGCAAGCCACAGGCGAGGCGCCTGCTAGAAGGGCCGAGGTGGCCTGAGCACTCGCCGGTCCGGAGGTGCGGCATCCCCCTCCCCCTCCCTGCTAGCATCCTGACCTAGAGACTGGCTCTGCGGAAGAAGCCAAGCTGCTGAAGCACTAGGGGACTTCTTCAGCCATTGGCGCTCCTGGGAAACGCTGAAACCCAACGTGGGAAGCTGGGAGAAAGGTAGTCTTTCTGCGTTCATCTTCAGTCTCCATCATCAGCATCCACTTAGTAAATGAGGTGGGTGTCACAGTTCTGGGCCTTTCTCTACCTGCCGGAAGCCTGGGGCGGCTTAGCCTTCTGGATCCCAGACCCGGTGCTTCCAGAGCCAGGGAGTGTAGTCAAGGACATTATGAATGACCTTCTCTGGTTTTATGGAGATATTAAGGAAAACTTACTGTCCTCTGCCTTACATACTGCCTTAAACACTAATAGCAAATAGAAACAGCTTGCCTTGTTATACGCGCTGATTTAACTCTATGAGGCCGATGCTACTATTTTTCCCATTTATAATGGAGAGAAATCCAGGCACGAGAAGACAAATAGCTTGCCCGAGGCCACCCATTTATTTAATAAAGCCTTTGAGATTCAAATCTTCATTCCACCCTATGCCACCTTGTATCTAGGTATCTCACAAGTGCATGCCTGGGTTCCTGTGGACTTCACCCCCAGAAGACCTGCCTCTGCCTCTCACTTTCTGAACTTTCCTAGTTTGGACTGGTGACTCCACTGATACACTTCCCAGAGGGCTTCACACTGCCTGATAGGATCGCTGGCACACAGTTGCCTGGCTGCGGGACCCATGCTCGGGACCCACTCTCGAATCTATGAAATAAATGTCTGAACCGGTTGGTGGGGAGTCTACAAAGTTCATGTCTGAGACAGATAGACAGTTAGGGTAGAGATGGAGTGCAAACCGAGGTGTAGACTAGAGAGGGACAGACTAGATCTATGCCAGTGGCTGCCAAGCTCAGAGTGCTAGGAGGTAATCTTTAAGTCAGTGGTTCTCAACCTTCCTAATGCTGTGACCTACCCCCCATCATAAAATTATTTTCATTGATACTTCATAACTGTAATTTTGCTACTGTGCGAATCATAATGTAAATATCTGTGTTTTCCCCGATAGTCTGAGATGACCCCTGTGAAAAGGTCATTCAATCCTATAGGGGTCAAGACACACAGGTTGAGAACTACTGCTCTAGGTGGAACTTTTCACAGAAGGCAGAAGGTACAAGAGCAGCCAACATAGCGGGGGTGGGGGGTGGGGGGGTGGGGGGAGGACGGGGTGTTTCTCTCTGGTGCTGTCAGAGACTGGCTCAGCCTGCTCTCTGGTTCCCATTGTGAAATCCCTCCTTTTTGAAAAATGTTCACAAATGGAATTTTCCAGAATAAACTATCTGTGCCTGAAAATGTTTGTTTTTTTTTTTCTTAATTTTTATTCATATGTGTGAGTGTAGTGAATGTTGTAAATCTTGCGTGTGGTGTGCACGCATGCGTGTACTTCTGTGTGTAGAGGGCAGCCCACCTGGTTTTTTGAGACAAGGTCTTTCCCTGAGTTCAAAGCTCACCACCTTCTAGACTGGTTGGGTAGAGAGCCCCGGGGATTACTTACATGTCTGTCACCTCCTCCCACCCCCTGTCACCTCCCCCCCACACACACCACACTTCACCTCCACCACCACCACCCCAATTCCTCCACCCCTGTTTTCCTTTTTGTTTAAATTGCCATTCTGAATATAGCTAAGAGTTGGGGCTTGAAAGCCAGAGCACCTGGCTCTAAATCCCAGCCCTTCTTACCTCAGGGTGACCTTCGCTCAGGCTGGTACCACTTGGTGAGACTTTTCCTGCCTGAAAATGGGGACACTACCTAAGAGAGGGTCGGTCATGTCACGGGAGTTAAACCAAGGGTCCCCTTCTCAGCTCAGGACTCCACACACAGTAATGAACATTCAATCCATGCCAATTGCTGATGCTATTCAATATTCCAGATAACCCTTTCCTCTCTTGGGTTCTAGAACAGGGTCTCCTGAGAAGTCCGAGCTAGACAGGGATGTATATGATCATCCTGCCTCTGCTCGCCCCCCTCCCCGACCCCGAGTGCTGATTAAAGGTGTGTGCCACCACCGCACGGCTTCCGGCTATGTTTTTTGGTGTTTCCTGTATCTTTAGAGCTTACGCCTGAGTTTTTACTGCAATGAGTCTCATTCTCTCTATTTCATAGACTGAAAAACGGAGGCGCTGCAAACTGCCTAAGTGCACGCCCAGCCGGACGCTATGGCAGCTCAGAATCCTAAAACTGTTTCACTCGATAATGACGTTTCTCCTCTGTCTCTCCCTCCAGGAAAGAAGAACGCTGTTCTAAAGCCCACAGTCAGCTGGCTATCTGTGCTTCTGACTCTCTGGAGTTCAGCCATGATGTGGCAATAGTTTGCTATAAAGTAAACCTCACATTGCTCTCATGCCTCACAGCTCCTGTGGTGCTATGAATAACCGATGTCATAAACTCTGGTTGATGGCCCCTGGCTCGGGGCAGCTCTCCTTAGTGGTCCTGTCTCCCCATTTCTATCCCATAGTCTCTGTTTGCAGATGCCCAAGCAACATCTTGTGCCTCTGGCTACCTATACACTCCTAGTGCTGGGAATTGAACCCAGAGCCTCATGCATGCTAAGCAACATGCTACCCCTCAGAACCACTCCTAGATCCCACATGCCCCTGAATTAAGCTTCCTATTGATGTGTACCTCACCTTGTGGAGTGGTACTGGGGGCCCTTACCCCCTGTTTCTTAGAGTATCAGAACTGGTAGCAGAGGTACAGTTGAGGCAATTCTGACCTTGCCTTTCATAAGAAAGCTCTAGATTTAAAAAGGCAATCTGGGTGTGGTGGCATATACCTTTAATCCCAGCAGATGGGAGGAAGAGGCAGATGAACCTTTTATGAGTTCCAGGACGGCCAGGGCGGTTACACAGAGAAACCCTGTTTTGAACACCCCACACCTCCAAAAAGCAGAGAAACTCACCCCCCTGGCTGCTCTACCTCTTTGGTCAGACACGCGCAGCGGAATTTGCAGTGCTGCAGATGTAACCTGGCAACAACCTTACAAACAACGCACAACTCACAAGGTTAAAAAGAAATGTATATCACCTTCCAGAAGCTTCCTGGGCCGGGAATAGTAAAGGCTCCTGGAATGCTGACTTGGAATCTTCTACTAATGACCATCTTTCATGCCCACAGAAGTCCCTTCCCTGTGGGCGGGGTTCTCAGTCCCCAGCAGGCGCCGTTTGCTCTTTTCCTTCTTTCCCAGTCTCCAGGAGTTTGGGGGTTTTCATGTTTATCTGTTTGTTTGTTTGTTTGTTTGTTTTGGCATTTTGCCTAAAGCCAGTCTTTATGCTGGACTCAGTGATAATGCGTTTATTCCATTTTCCAGTATCAAACTTGGGGTGATGCTCTGGTAATGTCCAGAAAATGGCCGACATCAGACCATGTACGCAGGCAGGATCTCTCTGAGTGTTCTTTGCCTGTCCACACCCACTCTCTCCCCTATTTCTTGGAGGACTGAGTCCTGGCTCCCTGCTTTGGTTCCCTGGTCTGGCCAATAGGAGGAGAATGGGGAAGAAAAGCAATTTAGTCCCTCTGCCAGGATGACTTAGGTTATCTGGGTCCCCTCATGGAAGGTGCCAGCTCTTGTCAGCCTCTTTCCTCTTTCTCCCTACTCTCCTCCTGTAGGCCTTAGGGGAGCCCCAGGGCCCCAGATATGTTAGTTCCACCTGACCACTCCTTGGGTCAGTCTTCTGAATCCTGTCCCTCAAGTTCCTGCTTCCCACTGGGGCTGGGACTGACGCAGAAGCAGTGGATACACACAGAGGACAGAATGAGGAATTAAGAAAGAGCAAAGATGAACTACTTTTTAAAAATTACTGTTCTTGCCAGGCGTGGTGGCGCATGCCTTTAATCCCAGCACTCGGGAGGCAGAGGCAGGAGGATTTCTGAGTGCGAGGCCAGCCTGGTCTACAAAGTGAGTTCCAGGACAGCCAAGGCTATACAGAGAAACCCTGTCTTGAAAAACCAAAACACAAACAAACAAAAAACTGTTCTCCCAGCTTGCCCTTCCAATGCCCACAGCTGGCCAGCCGCAGATCAAATCTCTCTTCATGCTCCAGACAGAAGAACAGGTAGTTACTTCCTCCCAAGTCTTCAGTGCCAGCTCACTTCTGTGCCTACCCTGCCCTGTGTGCTTCCTGTCACCATGGAACGTGTCCCAGGGCTGATCACGCAAGTGGATGCAGGTAGACAGCTTCCCTCCTCAGTAGTACCCACCCTTGCTGAGTCAAGCACCTTCTAGAATAGTCTGGGTGGCAGGAGGCTGGCTGCTCTGAGAATGATCATTTCTGGCATCCACCACACACCAGCAGGCTGGGGCCTGAGCCGATTCGTCAGATGACCTGGACAAGCAGAGCACCACATGGCTGGTTTGGCTCCTCCCTAGGTAATCTGAAGGCTCTCAGAAGACTGGGACTAATGGGGACTCTGCAGACAGGAGATGCTGAGGCGCACGCGTGCGTGCGCGTGTATGTGTGTGTGTGTGTGTGTGTGTGTGTGTGTGTGTGTGTGTGTGTGTTGAGGGGATGGACAATTCACATCCAGGTGAATATGAAAACAGGCATCTAGAGCAGGGGTTCTCATCCTGTGTCATGACCTCTATGTGGGTCACATACTAGATATCCTGCCTATCAGAAGTTTACATTAAGATTCATTAGCAGCAAACTTACACTTATGAAGTAGCAATGAAAATAATTTTATGGCTGGGGGGGGTCACCACAACATGAGGAACTATATTAAAGGGTCGCAACATTAGGGCGATAGAGACCCGCCGATCTAGAGGGCTGTTTCTGGGGTTCCGGGGGGGGGGGAAGCTTTCAGGCTCGGTTTGCTCAGGCTGAGTTCTTTGGGAAGGGGGAAGTTCAGGGGACTTTTACAGGCCTGTTGCTGTGGAAACTAGGTAGCTCTACTGGGTCAGTTTCTTCTTTAAAATGGGCTTAATATAGAGATCAGCCTACAAATCAAATATAAGGAAACCCTCACTTCTGGTTGACACAGAAACCAGGAGACTAGCTGAGTGTGGTGGTGCCACCTGTGGTCCCGGCTAGTCTAGAGAATGTGGTGGACTGAGCAGGGGCTTGAGGCCCTCCCAACAAATTCAAAGCCAGCCTAAGGCAGAGTTGGAGATGATGTAGCTCAATGGTAGAGTGCTTGACTAGTGTGCATAAAGCCCTGGGTTCTAGTCCCAGTCCAGGAAGGAAAGAAGAAAGGAAGGAACTGAATTTGGTAGGGGTGTGAAGAGAGTCTGCGAGGCAAAGAAGGGCTTTGCTAGCTACAGTTTTATGAGCCAGGAAGAGGCTGCTCCACAGCCTTAGCAGTGCTTAGCCTTGCTTATGGCGTATGCAGCAAACTCTGACTTCTCCACGGATGCTCTGTGACCTTCAGCATCCCGGAGTCTCCCTTTTCTTATTTGTAAAATGGCATGACTAACAATACTTCACAGGGTTGCAACAAATGAGTTAATAAGTCTAAAACTCCTAGAACCAGGCCTGGCGCTAGCAAGTGCTCTGAGAACTTTGAGCCAGCCCTCCTTAATGCAGCACCCGTGGAAGGCTACTAGGTTCTGCTCTGGCTCAAGTGTGCTAAGATTCTTTGTGGCAAGGAGCTGGGAAGATGGAGACTGGTTTTGTTTTCTTTTTAGAAGAGTTGCTGCCTTTGGGGTCTTATCACTTTGAGGTACATGGAGGAAGGAGGATGACAAAGAGCCCTTAGAGAAAGCAGCTGGGACTTGGCATGGCGGTGCACACATGTAATTGCAACACTCAAAGCTTGAAGCAAGAGTATCAAGGGTTAAAGGTCAGGTTGCGTAGTGAGGTCCTGTCTTGATACATAGATAGATAGATAGATAGATAGATAGATAGATAGATAGATAGATGAATGGATGGATAGATAGATAGATAGATGAATGGATAGATAGATAGATAGATAGATAGATAGATAGATAGATAGATAGATAGATAGATAGATAGATGAATGGATAGATGGGTAGATGGATGGATGCATGCATGAGCAGGCTGGGATACAAGTCAGTAGTAGGGTACTGAGTGAGATTGTACAAGGTCCTTGGTTCAATCTGAAACACCACAAGAACACTAAACAACCAATTATCAATCAAACAATAAAAACATCTACAGGACCCCCCTTCAAGTTCTAAACTCATGATCTTCTAGGATCATGGTTTAGGTGTCTACTATGGGATGTGGGTACTATGGGAAAGAAATGATAGGGGGAAGACTAACAGCAAACTTGTAACATAGACCAAGGCCTGACCAGAGACATCCCCCCCCCCCACACACACACATTCAGTCAGCTTTAATCCTTGCTTGGTCTGGGCCTTGGGGTGGGCTGGTATCTTGGGAACAACAATGATGGCGAGGTGGATTCACCTTAAGTTCAGACAGGGGTACCCCAGAGCCCAGCTCTGCTACTAGCAGAGTTGTAAAGTCCTTAGTGCATCATTCGTACAATGAAGATGTCCTCCAGTGTCAGCTACACTTAACACAGACCTAGCACAGAGGTCCCAGGGACATCCCCCAAAATATTTATGTCCTAGTCCCTGGAGCCTGTGAATATCGTGGGAAGCCAAGATAGCGCCCTGGCTCACTGCCAAGCCCCGTGATTCCCTGCTTGTTTACCAAAAACCTGATTATGAGCCCCTGAATGATCATGTGCTGTGCACCTGAATGATCGCCCACTGCACCGCTGCCCACTTAATGCGTAGCGTCATACAGCATGATATTGAGTCACTGGCCTATCAACGCGCACCCTGTCTGCGTGCATGGCTCATGTATAGAGCGTGCTGAATGCTGATTGGATGATGAAGAGTGATGAGAGACGAGTCCAGAGGGTGGAAGGGGATAAGTTGGGTGATTCCCCCATAATAAACAGAATAGATCTGAGGCAGAAGCTGAAAGAGAATAAAGGAAGCAGCAGCAGGAAGCTGTGGAAGCTGCTCAAATCCTGCCTTGGCGTACCTGTCGTCTTTTCCCCACCTCTGCGGGACAGAGTGTGGGGTTCCACGACAAATATGTCTTCTTAAACGCCAGAAGGGATGTGGTAAGTGTGAGTAAATCTTAAGATAGGGGGATTATCTGGATTATCTGAGTGGATCTCAGTAATGTAGAGAGGGACACAGAAGGCCCTGAAGGGGGACTGAGGCAAGAGCTTAGGCAGCTTCTAGTTGAGAAAGGCCACCAGACAGAGGCCCCTCCCCCGGAACTGTCTCTCACCCAGAGCCATCACAAAGCTCTGTACCCTCTTGAGAGCTCTTGGATCTGACCTCCCAAATTCTGAGACTATAAATCTGTGCTGTTCTGAGACAGTGTGCTTATGGTCATTTGTCATAACTGTGATGTGAAGTGGGTACAGCCACTGAGTCCCCTCACAGCAGATACCCAACTGAAGGAGACTCCACAGCATCTACTGAGCGCTGTGGCTTTACGCCACCCACCATCTCCCCTGTATACTTATTTCTACCACCCAGGCCATGGGAACAAGATCTGCTTGGGCACTACCAGGGATGGAACCTTCCAGGGTAGGAGAGCTCAGAGCGGGCTCCTAGAAACTGGACCCCTGTAGAGTGGGAGTGAGGACTTGGACAAGGAACAGGAGGAAGGCAGAAAGAAAAGACAGAAGGACATCAGAACGAAACCGAGAGACTAGTTTTCCTTCTGTATCCTCAACACCCAGAGAGGAGAGCAAGGAGCTACTTGTCATGATACACGGAGTAGAAAACAACACACCACAAGAAAGCACAGTAGGGTTACAGTGGGAGAGGTAGGGCCTCTTAATGGGTGCGTGTTGGGTGGCTTCCTGTTAGAAGCGTCCTTTCAGCTGCTACTAACTCCAGGTGAAGTGAAGACGTTCTCTACCACTCTCGGCCCAGCTCCTGCTGGAAGCATTTAGTACTTTTTGCTGTTATTCTCTGTCAATTTGTCTAGTTATACTGAGGAGGGAGTCTCAGCTGGGTGCAAGAGTGCCTTGCAGGAGGCTGGAGTTCTGTTGGAATACAGGAGCCAGCCCCAGGCCTGGGCTGTAGACAGCAGGTGCAAAGGCTTAACCACCCTGCTCTGCTCACCCACATTTTCATTTTATATTTGTCTAACTACTTCCTTTTGTGTTAGGGTCCCGATTTCCCTTTTCTGGGTGTGGAATACAATTTCATCTTATAGAAAGGAAGAGCCCCCCCCCCCCCTGGACCTCTGTGATTTCTCTGAATTGTGGTTCCCTACAGGGTTAGCTGACAGGCCAAAGCCCAGCTTAGCAGGTCAGTCCATGTGAACGAATGGATGAATGAATGAATGAATGAGATAACGAAAATAATGAAGGAAGGGAGGGGTGAATTGAGACTCAAATAATCCTGTGCCCTCCATCCAATATGCCACTGTGCAAGGTGGGCCTGCATCCTCCTCCATCTGACATGCCACTGCTGCCCTACACACTACAACTAGGAAGGTCAGGACACGTCTGTCCCAGCAGCCTGGGCAGGGTTGGACTTCGGAGACCTGCTCCCTCAGGAAGCCCAGGCCAGGGGACCTCTCTGTTGCCACTCACATTGCAGGTCCCATCACAGTAATCTTAGAATGACTGCTACTTCCCAGCCTTTCTCCACTCCATCCCCGCCCCTGAGGCCTTTAGTCCTGCCTGAGCTTCGATTTTGAATTTTCCGCTGCTACAGGAGTCTGGAAGCCGCATGGCTGAAGGTCAACCGTCCTCCCTCTGTGTCCGCAGCAGCCCCGCTTTCCCCGACTGTATCCACTCCACCCGTGAGGGTGGAGCCACTCACCTCTCTTTGGTGGGCACGGAAGGCAGCTCACAAGGCTAGGAGGCTTGGCATCCACCCACACCGAACGGACCTGAATGAGCCCGCAGGCCCCAAGTGGGGCAGTGCTGGCCAGCTCTCCCCTCACCACCCCGCCTGAGGAGAGTGCAATCTTCACAGAGGCTAGTGATGGAGGGACCCAAATCCCTTCCCCTATTTTTTTTAAGGTACTTGGGGGCGGGGAGGTGAAGAACAGAGGCCTTATTTCGTGTAACTAAGAGACACGAAGGATGAAATGGACATGATGGGTGAGATAGGTCATTTAGGTCATCTTCCTCTCTCCCCCACCCCATGCACAGTGACAGTGGAGATCCTTGTCCCCAGCTCTGGCTGTCTCCAGGCTGTTTACTACCAGGCAGAGCACCAGTGCCAAGCTGGGTTCCCCTCCCGGCTCCCCCCCTCCCCCGCTCCCTGGAGAAACAGAAGGGTGTGTGGGTGGGGATGGGCATCCGGGTCAGCCAGACACAGGTTCTCACACAAGGTTCCCCAGGACATTGTCTTAGGGCAGCTAAGTTTGGAATGACCTGCCAGTCTACTGTGTCACCTGTATCACAAAATACTGAGTCGTCAGTATCCCGTCCCCCACCCCCCTTCCAGGTCAGTCTTAGGCTAGAAGGATGAAGAGGAACTGCTGCAGGAGCATCCCTGTACCTCGATTTCGGGTTGGGGCCGCCAGTCTCACATCTGGTCCCTGTTTTTTTTGGTTTGGGCCATTTCTTCTTGACCTTCTGTCCCTCCCTTTCCTATCCCACTCCTCAGAGGTGGCACAGGTGAGGGTGGAGTTGGCCCGTTCTGGCTCCCGAGGGCAGAAGGGTGAATTGTGCCAACCAGTTGTTAAAGACGGCCCTTACAGAAGGTAAATGTGTCAAGCTATGATTAAACAATGTAATAAAGATCACAAAAGGTCAAAATTCATCCTCTTCCTAATTTATTAGCTCTATGCCTTAGAGGTTTACACATTGTATCATACATATAGCGGGTGTGTTTTGCAGCGTCTAGGGGGCTACCACACCCCCTTGCCTCCTCACCCGTGGTCTACTGCACCGTGCAGGCAGCTTGAAATCAGCCGTGTTTGCACCACAGAAATGGGCATGCTCTTCCCTTGTGCCTAGATCTGTAGTTGGCTTCTGATTTTGTTTTGAGACAAGGGTTCATGGTGTAGTTCAGGAAGGTTTGGGACTCAAGGGTCTGTCATCACAGCCTCTTGCCGGGTCAACATTTGTTTTTGAGTCTTTGACTTATGAAATCAATGGAGACAATGGTATGTCTTGTGAATACTGTGGTCCTATCTTCAAGTGGGGCTAGCCAGATCAGAGGCCACTACCATGTGAACATCATGAACATGGGGGACCTTCCAATGCAGTATTCACAAAGTACAATTCACCCTTCTGCCAGAATGGGCCAACTCCACCCTCACCTGTGCCGCCTCTGAGGAGTGGGATAGGAAAGGGAGGGACAGAAGATCAAGAAGAAATGGCCCAAACCAAAGAACAGGGACGGGAAGTGAGACTGGCGGCCCCAACCTGAAATTGAGGTACAGGGATGCTCCTGCAGCAGTTCCTCTTCATCCTTCTAGCCTAAGACTGACCTGGAAGGGGGGGTGGGGGGACGGAATACTGACTCAGTATCTTGTGATACAGGTGACACAGTGGACTCTGCAGGTCATTCCAAACCTTTGTAGTCACTCACCCCATCAATGAAACTTGTCTTGCCTTTGACCTGCTGACAGTGTCAACCCACATTCGTTTTGGAATAGCAGTCACCTGCCAGCCATGCACAGGTTGGCACTAATACATTAAGCGTGACCAAAGTGAGAACATTCTATGACAATCAGTTGAGTGCATGGGACTTCCATAAAGTTTTATTACTTGTAAATATCACACGTCCTTTACCTTGGTAAGAGCTAGATGTCTTTCTCTCTCCCAGACCCAGGTATTAACAGGAGGATCCACAATATTTGTTCTATTCCAATTGTTTTCTCTAGAGCCTCTTGTCCCAGATAGCTGTGTAGATTTTAACCCATGCTGTGAACATGAAGAACCACCTGTCACTTGGGTACTTTCCAAACACCCAAAGACTACACTGGAGTAGAAGGGACATGGGACTCAGGAGGACATACTCCTTACACACTGAATCCGTGATACTGCTATGGGACATTTATCACTGGATATGTGAAGTCTCAGAGTTGGAACCATGTGAGGGAAGGAACATAGGGGAGGGCAAGGGGAGACAGAAGCCCAGCTTTGGGGCAGATGTCAGGTCCTAGACACCTTAGGGACATCTCAGTCAGATGTACATCTAGAATTCCAGAGGGGGGAGGGGGCGCTGGGGATGCCGGCTCCTCGCCTCCTAGGGATGGCCTGTAATTAGAATTGTGGATGTGTAGGAGCTTGTCGGGGCGTGAGGGGTGGATGAGAGATCTAGGTGTGCCTCGGGTGTACAGGACTGCAGAGCGCAGGGTGTGGCTACGTCTGAGACGAAGAGCTTGGAGTGTTTCGAAGCAAAGGTCACCCGGGGAGAATGTACCAGAGTGACCAGGCTCCTTTTGGATTTAGTGCCACTGGTAACTTAAGAGCAGCCTTTACATTAAACAGAACTAGAGTGGGCTGAAGAAACAGTGAAGCAGACGGATCAAAACTAGGGTCCCAGGGCTGGAGGATGAGGCCTGGGATGAGAGAGCTAGCCAAGGGCAAGGGTCTAGTATGAGCTCTACACACAGTTGAGGAGGGTCAAGACCTAATTTAGGCTTCTGTGACAGTATAACAGATGCTGTGAGATGAAGAGCTCGGGGAGATGAGCTGAGAAGTTGGGGTGCAGGGCAGGCTTCATGCCTGAAGCTCCTAGTTCTATTGTGAGTACAGGGAGGTGTGTGGAGGTTGAGCCTGCAAGCGGGAGTGTGGGAGGGCTGTCCCAGAAGGGACAGCGTGAGACGGAGGCTGCCAACAACGAGGCATGACTGGCCAGCTGTTAAATCCTACAAAGGCCACACAGACTGAAGCCTGCCAAGCGACTACTCCACGGATAGCAGTTCCCACCAAGCCGCCAGATCCAACAGATTCCAGAGACTCGGGAAAGAAGGGCAGGGCCAGGAGGCAGGAGCAGTGTACACAGGAAGTCTGGTGAGCAAAGAAGATCCGAGATAACGGGCCGACCAGAAGACGGCACAAGGTTTGGTCACCTAGGGAGATTTATACACCTTTCCCCATTTCATCTACTTCACTGATTTAAACACAACGCCCTTAGGTCCAATTCTAAGACCTAGCACTTGGGAGTGTCGTAGCTTTGGGATCCTGCCCAACTGGGACTCACCTGATGCTGACTTAATGTGATGCGGACCACAGGCTGCTGTCACTTCCAAGGACAGCTCAGTTCTTTACATTCGTCTTGCTGGCTGTGCAGTTTGATATACCAAATGACTCAGACAACTATGGGCTCCACAGCTGGGGGGGGGGGGAGGGGGCTCTGCATGCAGCCAGCGTTCACTGAAGAAAACCAGGGCTCAGTCACGTTCCTTTCCACTTTATTACAGCCCTGTCCTGGTCTTCCAGAACAAATGGCTACTTAACACACAACCCAAACACCCTCACCATGGATCCTGTTAACATTCAAGGTCTCCCCGTTTCTTCTTCAGCACATTACATCAAAACAGAAAATAAGTCGTTTAGTCCATCCCAGGAAAAGCACCATTACAATAGGAAACATGTCAGGAAGTAGACCAGACAGACAAACAGCAGGTCAGACTCCTGAAAGAATGACTTTCAGAACATAAATAGGCCCTCAAAAGTGTGTGTGTATAGAAATTTGGTTCCTACCCCCCAAAAGTTATTCAGAAATAAAAAAATTCTGTTTGAGCCAAGGAGGGCTGGGTACAACAGCCACATTACAGACAAGTGTGGCTTTGGCCTTCCTTCTGTGTAGTAACTATGCCTGCCAGACTGGGATACTCGTACGGCATCTCTTTGCCTCACACCCTAGGCCTGGCAGATCCAGTGTTTGTAGTAAAGTGAGCCTGGGAAGTCCCAAAAGGCTGGTTCCTAGGTAGTCTTAAAGCCCACTAGGCAGGGCCCAACAGCCAGCTCCAAAGAGCCAATACCTGTGGTTGAACCTGAAGCTTGGTCCTGTTTTAAAGGGAAGTGCTTGGCCCTCAGAAATAGGATGGCAAGGGTCCTGGGTTTAGCAGCCAGCCCTGCTCTGGGCTTTCCCCAAAACCCGGCAAATCTTTGTGGTTTGCCTATTCTAAGCCTTTCATAGGACCAATGGCTTTAGGCGGGGGTGGAGTTTCCAGACCCATAGGGATGTAGCATTGTGAGCCTGGCACACGTGCATGCACTCACACGTGCACACGCTCTTTAATGGAGGTCGACAGGTTGCAGACGAGTATTCCTACTCAAGTAGTGTCTGTTTCTGGGTAAAGTTGTTTTGCCACTGACTCCTAACCGGCTCCCATGCTAAACAGATTTGTCCATAGGATGCCAGCTGCTGGGAGCTGCCGCTACAGAAGGTAAGTTACAGGCCTTGGAGGGTAATCCTCTTAGGGCTTGGCACAGTGTTTCCTTCAGCCAATAGGATGACCGTGGGAACCCCACTCCTCATTCTTCACCCTTCCCCCCACCACCATAGGCAAACGGGGAAAGGCCATTGTAATCAGAAGGCGCACCAGTAGTTTAGCATTTGCAAGCTGCAGATCCATGATGTGAGTCACACACAGCCGTACTCATACCACACTGTCTGCGGGTCCCCACCTGGCTCTGGGGATGCCGGTGTGCTCTTTGAACTGCTCCCTTGACTGAAGTCATCAGGGCCCCTTTTGACATGGGGAGCCAAGTCAGAAGACCTGCCAGGGCTTTTGGTCAGAAGCCCTTCGCAGTAACCATGCCCTGGGCCCCCATCTCCCTCTGAGGTGCTGAGCCCTGGACGCACAGGAGCTATGGTGGCTACCTCCCCTGAGTGTTGTGGCGCTTTGGGTTTTGTCCTGACCGCAGGAGCCACAGTAGGAGAAAAGTGCTGGATCTGGGGGCTGCTACCACTGCTACATCCAGTAGCAAGGGCTGGGGCTGTGGCAGACTGCTGGAGAGGGGCCAGCCTCTCTTCCTTTGGGGGGGCCAGAGAAAAGCGTCTTGTGTCCAGCGGCCGGCCTCGGGTACCCTGGCCTGGAGAGGAACTGTCAGCTTTTCCTACGATTGGAGTTCTCTCCCGGGCTAGGATGTGGGAGCCTTGCAGGCTGTGGGCGCTTGTCTCTCTGGCTCCTACAGCCTCGTGACACCCTGGCTTCTGAGGAGACTCTGGCCTGCAGGCTTCTGGCCCACTGGCCCGGAGGAGGTCAGCTGAAGCCAGGCTGAAGGCTCTGCTCAAAGAGGCACTTCTGCTGACGGGCATGTGACAATTCTGGGGCATTGTGGCTTGCCTGGGTCTACCCAGAGACAGGCTCTGGGGAGGTTGGAGCTGTCTTGAAGGCACCCCAGCCAGGGCCTCGGCCTCAGATGGCCTCAGGTTGGGCTTTACATAATGCCCTGGCTTCAGCGGCTGCCCCTCAGAGGTGTTGACTGACATCTTGATGGTGGGAGCCACGAAGCTGGTAGGCATCTTAGCTCCATCTTTCCTAGCTGGTGGTCCTGGCTGGCCTCCCATGGCTGGGGGATCATGGGCCTTTCGGAAGTAGTCACTAAGCAGGTCATCGCGGCAGCTGGGAGTGTCCTGGGGAGAGGAGAGAACGGAGGTGGAAAAGTGGACACTCACAAGGACAGCAAAGAAACAGGACACACACACCAGAACTGTCACTGCCACCCACACACTCCTCCTGAGAAAGGAAAGAGAGCAGGATGGGACCACGTGGAGACAGCTCATCCCAAGGGTCAATGAACCACTTCCCCAGGGCTCCGCTTCTCCCATCCAGAAGGTGTCCTTTGCCACTGCTCTGGAAACAAATAGAACTATCAGAGGCAAAGGTCTGTATGCAGATTGGGTCCATAGCCATTGACTAGCATCTCACAGCCTGGGGTCCCTGCTAAGAGTTAGATTCTGGCCTCCTGTGACCTGCAGAGGAACCAGACTGAAGGACGGACCAGTGGCTCAGGAGCATCTGTAGCTGCTAACAAACCCAGAAAGTTGTGGTGCTTTCTGTCATGTTATGCTATGGACATTACTAGGAAGAGCTGTGCCTATCTATTAATGTCCACCAGGACCTGCTCTAGGGTGAATCTGAAAAACCGACCAACCAACCAACTAAAAACATCACCCAATTCTAAAAGCAGTCTGGTAGGGCGTGGTTCAAGCTGTGGAAGAAATACTTATGACAGATAAAGAAATGAGGTCAAGCAGGCCAAAGAACCTGAGACATCAGGTGTACTATCTGGTTTTGTGTAATCAACTTGATACACGCTCGAGTTATCACAGAGAAAGGAGCCTTCCTTGAAGAAATGCCTCCATGATATCCAGCTGTAAGGCATTTTTTTTCAATTAGTGATCAAGGGGGAAGGGCCCATCGTGGGTGGTGCTATTCCTGGGCTCTATAAGAAAGCAAGCTGAGCAAGCCAGGGAAAGCAAACCAGTAAGTAACACCCCTCCATGGCCTCTGCATCAGCTCCTGCTTCCTGACCTGCTTGAGTTCCAGCCCTGACTTCATTTGGTGATGAACAGCAGTGTGGGAAGTGTAAGCTGAATAAACCCTTTCCTCCCCAACTTCTTCTTGGTCATGATGTTTGTGCAGGAATAGAAACCCTGACTAAGACAGCAGGTCTGGGGTAAGGCCAGGGCTCTCTGAGTCGGGCCCTCCTCCACAGCAGTCACCGCCCTCTGCCTGCTGGTTTTGCTTTCATTCATTCATCTATGCTGTGAGCTGTGAGCAGGTACTTGGGAGTCGGTTCTCACCCGCGTGGCAAGCTCGCTCTCTCCTGCTGAGCACTGCTTGCTCCAGGCTAGCTGCCCGTAAGCTTCTGTGCAAATCTATCTACCCCACCACCTCAGCAGAGGAGTTCTGGGATTATGAACGTATTCCACCAGCTTGCCAGGCATGGCCAGCATTTTTACCTGCTGAGCCTCCTTCTCCCTGGCCCCTCCTGTCTTCTGTTGAACCAACTTATAGCTCTACCATTTAAATCAGGGGACTTGGCCTTCCACACAGGCGGAAACATCCTGAAGCATAAGGTTTTCTTGTCTGGAGTCTCCCTCAAGGTGCTTCTCTACTTGTTTTTTCTACCACCGGAACTCATTTCTCTATCAGCTTCTTTTCGCTTCTATTTGTGAGTACGCATGTGGCATCTGCCTTTACAGAAGTGTATTTCTAAGTCTTGGATACCCATCTTCTGAAGATCAACCTTCCTGGCTACCCTGGGAACCAACACAGGGGCTCACATCAAAGGCTTGGGTGTGGACCCTACTGGGGAGGGTTCCACTGTGGTTTAAACATCAGAGATGTCCTTGTTTTTAATATGGGGTCTTTTACTGGCCGAGGGCTCACCAATTAGCATAGGCAAGCTGGCTAGTGAACCTCGGGGATCCACATGTCTCCACTTTCTCAGTGCTAGGATTGTTAATGTGACCACTACCATATAAAGCCCAGGGTTTCAATCCCAGCAACACACACATGCATGCAGCCCTCTCTGCTACTTCATGGCATGTGAAAGTCATGCAGAATTAAAATGTCACTTCGTGAAAGCACAATTGTGTCGGACATGGCCACACCTGCACTCTTTACAGCATCGCGAGCAAGACAGTTGTAACAAAACTACCCCAATGCCCTGGGATCTAAAATATTTACTCTGTTGTCCTTTGAAGACTCTTACACATTTGCCAGTGACTGCTGGAGATGAAACAGACTAAACAGTACTTAGAGCTCTGCCACAAACAGACCCAACTCTGCCAGGGGGTGATGGCCAGAGGCTACACTGGCTTGGCTTCTAAGGGGAAAGCAGCCCCTGCTGCTTGGGGCCTGAGGGCCAGCTCACAGTGACCCTTTGGCTAGTGGCACTCAATGACCTGCTGCAGACAAGCCAGTCCAGCTGGGCTATAACACTCACATGGGTAGGAGAGCCACGGTTACTCTCCTCTAGAAATTCCTCCAAGGTGACCATCTCACTGCTGGGAGAGGTTGAGTGGGGTTGCACCCCCGTGGGGTTCGAAGCTGCGCCCTTCTTTTGGATACTCTCCTGGGAGACAGGCCCATTCCGGGGTGGAGGGTACTCATGGCGGCTGAGAACCCCACGTCCCGAGGTGTTGCCATCCCGAGACAGCGTGGCAGGGTCCCTGCAGGGGATCAGGTCTGCGCTGCTGAAACTCTCACACCGGCTGTGCAGATGGTCAGAGGAGCCTGGGGTGGGGGGGAAGGGGCAACACAGGGGCACACATTAGTCTCAGCTCTCTCCCGTTCCCTGCAGCTAACCTGAAACCATCCCACCTGAGACAGCCACGCCTGGCCATCATCCCCGACCCCCCAGCTGGGATCCCGTCTGCAGCTGTTCATTCACATTTTACTTTGGCTCTTTTAAAAAATAAAAGTAGAAAACTTTCACTAAGAATATATTTTAAAAGTTTTTACCCATCTCCTAGGTAGCAGGCAGTATTTCTCCATGCTTTTAGTTTTTTTGTTTTTCCAAGACAGGGTTTCTCTGTATAGCCCTGGCTGTCCTGGAACTCACTCTGTAGACCAGGCTGGCCTTGAACTCGAAATCCGCCTGCCTCTGCCTCCCAAGTGCTGGGACAAATACAAAAACATCTAGGTCTCATGTTGCCCAGGACGGCTTAAAACTTGCTGGCAACCATGACCTCCTGATCCTTCTGCCTTGACCTCCTAGGTGCTAGGATTCCAGGCATGCACCTAGTGTGTGCAGTACTATGGGCTGAATTCATGCCGAGCTGACACTTAATCAACTGAGCTATATCCCTAGTCTTATTTATCTACAGTGGGACAGCAGACACGGAGTACCTTATGGCTCCATCAGCGTGTGTGCCATCCTTGCACAGTAGCCATGCCTGGCTCTTCTGCACTGTTCCAGTGACAGTACAGGTGCCACAGAAGCAGGCAGTGATAACTAAATCATTAACCCTGGTACGCTCATTAGTTCTCACTCAGTCACATGATTTAAGTTCACTTAGCACCCACTACATGCAGGGGCGATCATATAGAAGGCTAGAAGAAACATCTTGATTCATTTAGTCTCAAGCAATAAGGTTACTTGACAGCGTATGTACTCTTCAAATGCAGGAGATCTATTCAAAACGCCTTGGTCTGTGCCAGAAACCTTGGTGTGTGGCCCATGACTGCACCAGAAGTTTCTCAAGCCCTGTTACAAAGACTCTGAGCTGTAAGAATGGTATGAGCCTTCTTACCCTTGAGGCTCAAAGGTGAGCTGTTGCTGGATGTGTTCCTGCTGCTCTCCAAGCTGTTTGGCCGAGATGCTGAGGGGAAACATTTAATACATTTAATACAAAGGTAGATCCAGAGGAAGAAAATACAATCAGTGGGCCGGGCGGTGGTGGTGCACACCTTTAATCCCAGCACTTGGGAGGCAGAGACAGGCAGATTTCTGAGTTCGAGGCCAGCCTGGTCTACAAAGTGAGTTCCAGGACAGCCAGGGCTACACAGAGAAACCCTGTCTTGAAAAAATACCACACACACACACAAAACCAAAAAACAAAACAAAAAGAAAAAAAAAAAAGAAAATGCAATCAGTGATTCTATGCCAGCTCAGGATGGCATCCCCAGCTAAGAGGGCCTGCAGGGTCCTGTACATACTCTTCTGAGGCAATGGGCTTCAGCAGCTGAGTGCCAGACATAGCAGACTCGCCATGCCAGCAGTGATGGATCTGTCACCAGGTCTAAGGCTTCTAGTTTAAAATGAGAGCCAAGATGATCACACCATGGTATTCCAGTACAAAAGTACATAAGGGCTCCTCTGGGCAAACCCAGGGCTGGAGCTTAGAGACCACCTGTCTCACTGCTCCGGGTTTTTCTGGAACACGTGCAAACAGGTGCTATTCAAGGCAGCAGGTGCGCAGGAGTATGTGAACGCAGCAGTGTGTGCCTGAGCATCCTCCTGCAGGTAACCACAGGCAGGGATGCCAGGAGCAAAGTGACCACAGTCCATGTTGTCTTCTCTTTGGTTCCTTTCAGTCACTTGCCTCAAACACCTATCCGCTCTAATCCGAAATCTCAAAGTTCCTATGACAAGGGTGGAGGGACCCAGCCCTTGTGACTGTGGATGTTCAGTCTGCATGTCATCCCCCTGCTTCAGACCCAGAAGGATAGGATTATTACGTGCCATGGGTGGACTATCCCTTCTAGGGTCCTGGCCTCTCCTGGTCTGCCTGCAGCAGCAGCCTGTACCAGCATCGGGTTGAGAAAACGCCTCTGCTGCTGGACACTGAACCTTGAAAATCAGGGGCAGCGTCCCAACATCTCTGTAGCTAACTGCAGGTGTGGAGCCGTGCTAGGAAGCCCTTCAGACATGCCAGAGGGCCCCTGACTTGCTGTCCCCAAGGAGTGTCAGCTCAGGTGTCTGCATGGACCTAAGTCCCAGTCGTGGTAAGCTCTATTCAGAGGAGGCACCTGGAAGTCACTTGTTGGCAAACACTCTTTAGGGATGAGCTGAGAAAGACTTGGTGCTTGGGACTAAGATCCTTGGTGGAGGGACAGTCAGAAACAAATGCAGGCTGGTCTGTAATGGGCACCAAAGGGAAGCTGCAACACAGACCGCCCAAGAACCTGTGTTTATCATTTATTTTAGATTTTGAGTGAGTGCCTTACTAGATAGCTTAGGGCAGCCTTGAACTCACAATCCCCTTGTCAGAGCATCCTGAAAGTTGGGATCCTAGGCCCAACTCACCATGCCTGCTCACTTACGTTCATTAAACAACTCTTTTTGGTCCATATGTCAACCAGAGAAGTTGGAGGTGTTGGATGGTGTCTGAAGAACCCTGTGGTTCATACACTTGGCTACTGGCTATTAAAATTGGTGATTCAGTGAGCTGGTACCCTTGGAAGGGGCCTTCCTATTACAGGGTCCCCCACTCTGGGTGAAGACAGAAGGGCTCTTGGGCCAAGAGGTCTCTTCAAAGAGTCTGTCTTTACTCATGGAATCAGAAATAACTAGTGTCAACACCATCATACCCTCTAAACATTGGGTAGGAGGACATGATGCAGGCGCCCTCAACTGCTCAAAACATCAGACATAAACTGATCCCATGCAAACATGCCAAGGTTTCCCTTTTAAGGAATTTCTTCCTAACCTTCTAGGGTTTTTTTTTTTTTTTTTTAAAACCACTTGTTTGTTTTGTGTGTGCATGCGTGCGTGTGTGTGTTTGCGTGTGTACGCCGTACTCATATGTACAAAGATCAGGGGGCAACGGGCAACTTGTAGAAGTTGGTTCTCCCCTTCTACCATGTGGGTTCTGGGACAGAAATCAGCCCATCAAGCTTGGGATTGAACTAAAGTGCTTTTACCCACTGAGCTACCTACTGTCCCATTCATTTTTATTTCTTAAAACATTCTTTCTTTTTAAACATTTATTTGCTCTGTGTGTGTGCACACACACACTCGTGCACATGCATACACACGTGCCAGCATGCATATGGAGGTCAGAGGGCAAATGCAGTAGTTGGTTCTCTCTCTCTCCTTCAACCACATGAGTTAAGGGATCAAACCCAGGCTGCCAGACCTGCACTTGGCAAGCGCCCTTACATACTATGCCACTTTTCCAGAATTACTTTTTAAAAACAGACCTGAAAACTGGAGAGAGAGCCCACCAGTTAAGAGGCTTTTTCCAGAGGACACAGGTTCGATATCCAGCATCCATATGGTGGCTCATAACCATCTATGACTCTAGCTCCAGATAATCCAATATCCTCTCTGGCCTCTCTGAGCACTAGGCATACAAATGGTGCACAGAAACATATACAGGGAAGACATGCATACACATAAAATAGAAATAAAGTTAAGAACTGAGAAGAGGGCTCACAGCTTACTGGCCACAGCGCTCGTCTTGCATGTGTGAAGGCTGGGCTCAGGAAGGAGTGCACAGGGGAGGGAGAAAGGAGAGACGAGAAAGGACACGTGGGAACCCAAAGCAACGTGTAGTTCTGAGAAGCCTGGGAGAATATTACCTGTTTTTCTCCTGTAGAAACTTAAAATATCCACAACGGGGGGGGGCGGGGGGGGAGCAGTTTTAACACTGTTTGAGATTTCACACAACTTGGTATTACCATGGACACATAGAACCTACGCAAGAACAAAGCGCAGGCCTTCCTAAAACAAGTCCCCTATGTTGGTCACCAGGACTCCCTGGCACACACACCTGGAAGGTGTTGTAGACATGTCAACAGTTTCCAGAACCTGGGGCTTGTAGCGTCCCCTACCTGTCGAGGCTGCTGGTGAGAATCATGGCGAAGCACCTGGGCCGCAGAGAAGGCGGGCTCAGAGAGGCTCCGCCCCCTCATCCCCAGTCCATCAATTCCACCTTCACCTCTGAGTGCTAGATTTCCTGACTTCCAGGCTGCTTAGCTTAAACTCCAAGTGCTACTGACAAGAAAACAACTAATACCATGCTGGCCACTTACCCTGCTGCCTGTGGTAGGGGCCGTCGGGCTCCGAGGATGGCTCACAGAGATTGTCATCAGAATTACAACCTAAGAGGAGAATAAAGTTAATACACTGGGATTCTAGAATGCCTAAAACCCACAGGGAAAACCCTGGTCCCTGGCTGTGTGACCAATGTATGCCTTTGTTCAGCCCAGAATCACAGCAAGGTCCAGTTCTTAGGGGGAGGGACGGGGTACGAAGAGTGACTCTAACTCATCTGTCTAGCTAGAAAGAGGAGAGGGGCTAACACACTGGACCAATTCGACTTTAATCCACACTTTGTGCCTGTGAACGAAGGGGTGGAAGATGCATGTATGCTCTGGCCTGAGGACCAGGGAAGGAAGCGGATGTCCTGGTGCCCCAGGAGCCCTCCCAACCCCAAAGGCCAGCAAGCCAAAAGCAGGGGGTGTGGAAACAATCCACTTTTAGGGACACAATGCCATCGGACGACAGGAGAAAAGGAGGAGGAGGAAACTGGGACCCACCACCCAAGGTGGGAGGGCGAGCAAGCCTTGTGCCCTCAGCTCCCAACAGGACACTGGTCAGGGAACCTTCCTGCCAACCATCAGGGGGCCTCTCCAAGCTTGCCAGGTTCTATCTGAGCACTGAATGTGGGGTCCCCTCTGAAAAGATATTTAAATCAGTTACCTACCCACTGGCAGCGAGTGTCCAGACCGTGAGGGTCCCAGAGGGACCCTGTGTTGTTTGTACTCTCTAATTATGGCATGAAGGCTGTGTGTGCCCGAGCGTCCCAGGGCTGAGTGTGTAGCTCCAGCCCGGCAGAGGCAGTCATACTCAGCTGGTTTAGGTTTTTGTCTTTTTTTTTTTTTTCCTTTTCTTCTTGTATTTTCACTCTCTTCGGTAGTTACAGCAGTTTAGCATTCCTTCCTCCCTGTGTTCACTAGCTTGGGCTCCCTCCATGCCACCCTGCTCTTGTTTCATGAACACAGTAACCTTTCGCATCGCTGCTAGGCATTTCAACATTCTCTTAGCAATTCTTCCTGACACCCCACTTTAGGTCAGTGACTTTTGCATTGTTTTAAATTTTTTATATTTATTTGTTTGTTCTCTGTTTGGGGTTGCAGGTTCTTGATTGTCAACAGAATCCTTGAGCTTCTATGGGCTTTCTATGGCAACATCTGACCAAGTCAGCTGGCTTGGGTTTCCTTCACATAATTAAGACTCAAAGACAATGAGATGTTGCATCTGAGGTGTGAACACATACAGCCCCTGGAGCACTAGGATATAGCCCATCCTTCCCTGATGATGTTTTTCCAGTATAGGACGTATGCCCTTGGTTCTGTCAATAGAGACTCATTCATCATTTTTAGAGAAAATACCTCCTGACTCCAGAGAACTGCCTGGTATTAGCTCAGCCCTGGTACTGCCAATGCCTGAATGCTGCTGCTGCTGCTGCTATGATGATTCTGAAGTTTTCCTCCTGGTTCTTAGGCCTACTGGTGGCTGAATTATTTGGCCAAAATCACTTGGCTGGCTGCAGAGACAAGGCTTGCACCAAAGTATGACTCAGAAATCTTCGTCAGCTTCTCCCTGGTTCATCTTACGTCTGTCTTTAGGCAGGCCCCAGGCCCGCAGCTCACCCTTTAGAGGGGCTGTACTCACCTTTGGTGCGGCCTAGGTGCCTGGGGATAGGAGTGGAGCTGGAAAGGGTTGCTGTGGTGGCTGAGGTTGGAAAGGTCCGGGAGCCAGGCTCCGAGGGCCAGGACTTCACAGCTGGGTCAGTGGAGGCGTCTGTGTGGTCAACACTGCCTCCACGCGGGGACCCTCGTTTTGGTTTTAGATCCCCTGGGCCTGGGGCAGAAGACATTGAGAAATGAGGTTGTAAACCTGTGCCAAGGCTGGGCAAGCACACTGAGGCCCAAAGCAGGTGCAGCAGGGCACACAGACCACAGAGACACAAGCTGGGTGGGTTTCCAGCGGTAGCTGGAATGAAGGCACCACAGGGCTAGCTCAGGCTCCAGTGTGGACAACATGGTTAGCATCAGAACTGGCAGGAAGAAACAGAACTCAAGAGGATTAAAAAAAAGGTTGGATGGTTCAAAAGTCAGCGGTAGGGCACACTTTCTGCAGCCTGTACATAGCTCCAAGTCCTGTCCCAACAGCTCGAATAAATATCTGCAGATGTCTTTTTCTCCACACCCGCCACTGAGGTTTTGAGGACCCTGACAACTGGACTTCTTGGGGTGTCAAAAAGTTCACTGCCAAGCTCACAACAGTTTCTTCTTGGGGGGTAAAAAGCAACTTTAATCTCTTCAAGGGGGTCTTCACCTCTCATCGTACGCTTTTAAGCAGCATTAATTTTCTGCTATAAACATATATATCTGTTGAAATTAAATAATATTTTTGAAAAGTATCCCTTACCCAAATAAAGAGAAAATCAAATAGGATTGAGTCTGGGATCTCCAGATACAAGATATGAAGGAGCAGGAAGGGCCAAGGACACAGTTGAGGTGGGAGAATGCTTCCATCGCATGTGCTAAGACCCACAGTTTGATCCCCAGTACCTCAGAACAAAATAACCCCAAATAAACAAAAGCAAAAACAAAACAAAAACATGGGAGCACTTCTAACAGCCGGCCAGGCCTTCTGTGCACTGCCTATGCCTTACACCCAAAGACCAGGAGGCAGGTGGAGGTTGCACCTGCATAAACCGGGCTCCTCAGCCCTTTAACCTCACTGCTCGTCTCTGTTGGCTTTCAAGGCCCAGAACTTAGATATGAACTGAATGGGGGGGGGGGGATTTGGATTCTGGAGGACAACCTTATGAGAAGCAAGAAACAAGTCTGTCAGACTGAACAGTGACAGGCCTTCCTGTGTTAGGTGGAAATGAAGGTCCAGAGGGAGGTGAGGGGGGCAGACAGCAGGAGCACCAGACAGAGACAAGCGCAATTCTAACAGCATGCGGGGAAGACAGACGCTGGGACCAGGAGCTTTGATGGCTTGGAATTCTTAAAGACAGGGTCACAAGCTGAAGTCGGTGGCAATGACGACTAACCTTAACACTGTCATAGGTGCAGGTTTATTATGGCCACCTGATTTCTAAGGTGACACTTGTATTCCATCTGAGCGCAGCACTGGCAATAAGGGAGAATATGTAAAAACTGCACATAGAGACAGGGGGCTATGGCCCAAATCAGATCTGGGGTGTAAGGATGGCTCAAGATGGGGACACGACAGTGGAGTGACCTCTCTGGTCACCATCTTCCCCTGCTCTGGGTGTGACTCATGTCCTGATATGCTTTCTGTCCACTGTGGCTTTGATTTCACCATCCAAGATGCCAGAGAATTGCAACACAGTCATAAAACTTCAGTCTGGCTGAGCAAAATAGGTTCGGTTACTCAAAATGCCCTAACAGAGCAGTCAATCCTTCAGAACACAGAACTGCCGGCTTGGGGGCAGACGCCAGTGACTCTGTTCTGACAAAGAGGGGACAAGGTTTAGCTGTTTACAAGTAAATCTTTAGAAAGGTGTCTCACCCGCCGGTGGGTATTTTAGGAAGCATAGCGACAACTGGCCACTTCCGCTTTGCATAAGGGCACGACATAAGCTTGCAGACGAGGGAGGGGGCGGAACACGAGGTTTTCTTCACTTACTTAGTATGAATCTCCTGGCCCAAGGACAAGTTAATGCACGTACATCCTGGGGGTCCCCTAATACTGTGGTGTGCTGAAGCAACAGTGCAGGAAACATGACAGGTCATCTTCTATTTTGCAATCAGAATCCACGATGGCTACTTTGGAACTGGGGGAGGGACGGGGTCCACTAGGAACCGAGTGGCCTTTAGGGACTAACTTCCTTAGGCTGGTTGTTTGAATTTTGAGATGAAGGAGGGACACATGATGCGGACACATGGTAAAGGATGGGATCAGAAATCCCCAATGTCTGAGAGAGAGGCAGACTCGTTAGGGGAGGATGGGGTGTCAGAGGAGGACCAGAACCGCAGGCGTTTAGAGAGAGCCGGGTGGACCAATGGAGACTTGTCTTTGTCCTTGCTTTTGCTTCTCAAAAAAGGACTCTTTTTGCGCTGGGATGCTAAATTGTTATCATTGTGATAGGAAGAAAAAAAAAAAAAGAGAAAAGAGGAAGAAAAAAAAAACACAAATGAAAGGAACAATAATTACAAATGAGTGTGAGTCGGCAAAACGTACTTAGGGAAGCGAAATCCTGTCCAACCTATGCCTGATACCCAGGCCAGAACCATTTAGGCTCTGACTCAATTTAATTTAGTGGTGCCCTGGTACCAACCATTACTCACGAAGCCCAGCAGGAGAGCTGCACAATGGCCAGGAGCCACTGGTTTGGAGGATTTTTCGATTTCAGTGTGTTAAATTATTGAATAAGAATGCTCATTAAGGCCGCAGCCAGCTTCTCTCACTCAGCCGTCTTAATGACAGGTTCCCTGAAGACTCACTCAGCTCATACAGCTGCCGTTCCCACTCCAGGACACTGGATACACCTAATGACAGGTTGGCTCGCTGTCAGGATACAGTCTACCTGAAACACCTACAAATAGTCTGTAATTCTAAAATCAGCTCCTTGGCAAGATGTATTCAAAAACACTATAATGTCTTTTTTCATACCCCAACCTCCTAAGACCTGGAAGAATTAATTATTTCCCTTCGGATCCCCCCTCCCCGCCCCCATCCTTCCTTGGCCTTTAAAGCAGAGAAACCACAAATGATCTAAACTTCTGAACATATCTTTCAGTAGTATTTATCAAGTGATCCAACAGATTTCTGGTTTAGGATTAGAGACCAGACTCTCTCTGTCTTTTGCTATACCACCACCTAGTGGTCACATCCCACATTACAGGATAAGGGTTCTAGATACTGATGGCGGCTGAGGGAGGCATTAAACAAAACTCCACAGGCGGACTATTTAGAATGTGTAGGGACCCAGGCTGCTTTCACTGAAGGGAGTGCCCTCTTAGGAGCTTGAGGCTGAGACACCTGGGCTTGGATCTCTATTACCGTATCAGTTTTACTTCCTTGGTGTTAAAAGAAACACTATCTGAGTTACCTTCACAAGACCACCTTCTAAAAACTAAATAAATGGACAGCAGTGATTGATGTGCACTTCATAGGTTGTTATGGATTAGACGGGATAGAAGGCATGTGAAGTATTTCAAAGGGTACTCAGCCCCCAGTGGCAGTCTGCACCAGGTAGACACTCTTCTTAAGTTTTCTTTCTTGCAGTATCCGCACCCCCATCCCCCAAGATGGGGTTTCTCTGTGTAGCTCTGGCTGTCCTGGAACTCCCTCTGTAGACTAGGCTAGCCTCAAACTTAGAGATCTGATTGTCTCTGCCGCCAGAGTGCTGGGACTAAAGGAATGTGCCACCTTATCAGGGCTTCTGAAAGTTTTCTTAACTCAGTTAAACTGAACATAGCTAATTCAGTCAACTGTAAGAACAATAGTCTTAAGTGGGAAACATTAAAAAATCACCAGTATGGAAGCCAGAAGTAACAGGCCCTCTCTGGTTGTAAGAAATGTTAAGGTAATGTTTAGAGGCAGTTAAGGGCTGGGTGTGGCTGCTCTCACCTGTAGTCCCAGGGCTGAGGTAGGAGGATTGTCACTAGCTCCTGGTTATGCAGCGAGTTCAGATAAGACTGAGCTACAGCTTCTCATCATTGGAGATCCTGTCTCAAATGTTACACTGCACTGCTGCTTCAGCGCTGACACACCTTTCACCTTCTCCCGTCCCCACAGCCGACAGAGATGTAACTGACAGGTGTGTGCACCCTCCTCAGAGCTGACGATGTCACCACTTGTAGTGGTGAATGTGACCTCACCCACACAGAGGGCACCTGTTACTCAACATCCTGTCACCCCAAGAGCACTGGACTCCCTGACGTACATTCAGAAAGTTCCAGTGTCTTTGATAAATGTTTAAGCTACTCAGGTGACGATCTGGCATAAATAACCCACCTCCCAGTAAACCAGTAAGCTTTTTAGGGTTTCAGGTAGACTGTATTTCAGGTTCCATGACAGTCATTTCTGATACCATACCAGATCTTAAATTTGAACCCAGCTTTAGAAATGTTCAGTCGTTACAGACCTGGCAGAGATGGTACAAGCAGAGTCGGTGCCGTCCCCGACCTACCTCACCAAGCTCTTCCTTTTGCATGTGTGTGCAACAATGTCTTATTTAAAAAAAGAGCCAGACATGGTAGCGCATGCCTTTGATCCCAGCACTCAAGAGGCAGGGAGCAGGGGAGTCTGTTAGTCCTAGGTCTTGATTTTATGTGTATGACTGCTTGCCTGGATGTGTCTAAGTCCACCATGTGCATGCAGTGGCTGACGCTGGAGTTACAGATGTGAGCTGCCAAGTGGGTGCTGGGAATCAGAACCCTATCTTCTGCAAGAGCAGCCGGTGCTCCTAACTGCTAAGCCAGCTCTCCAGCCCCAACAATGTATCTGTTAGATGAGGTTTTCACCTCGCAGGAATATGATGCAACCCTCAGAGGTGAAAGGCCGCCATCTGCCATTTACCAGTGGCCGTGCCACTCATCTGGCCTGACACGCTCGATGAACTACAGCATGGTTGACTAGTGTTCCGCTCTAACTTCAGAGTCCCCGGCCAGCTCCAAACACCAACCCCCAGTGTGCCAAGGCCACAGGACTCAAGGACAGATCTGTGTGGAGGACAAGCCAAGGTGCCTTTGAAATGGTGGAAAAAGACAGCCACTCAAGACTTCCTGAAATCGAAAGTGGGCGGGCATATGAAAGATGTGGTAAATGCCTGCAGGATCACTGTACAAAAAAAGAGCGAATCATAACCTCTGATACACCCGAGGGAGCCCCAAACACTTCAGCTCCTGTGCACCCCTAGGCTGCCTGATCAAGCTTCAACTTTGGCCATTCAAATAACCAACCAGCCCACGTAATGGTGTTTTCCATTCTAAAGTAACCAAGTACTCTGGGTAACACGGCCATAGCTGAGACAGGCTTGGTGACATGCCCAGGTAGGAGGGCACACTCACATGAGTGACACATAGAATGCCACATTTCCACAGAAGCATGGCATACCCCATCAGTGAATGGAACTTTAGGAGCCTCTATCCTTACCCTGGCCCATCTGGCAGCTGCACCTACCTTTCCCCACAGGCCCGTTGTAGGTGTCTCGTTCTTCTGCACAGTTTGGACCTGATGGGGCGTTGTCAGAGTTCTCCGTCTGTGACCTGAGAGCCTGAGAGGCAGATGGCGAGGCAGGGTCTGAGGGCTCCAGCTGCCAGGGGGGGCTATCTGTGGTGGATTTTAACCGTTCTCTGGAACCTTCTTTCTTTGGCTTAATAAGTTTGACTAGGGCTTTGGCTCCAATCCAGTGGTTCTTCCTAATTAGAAAAAAAAAAAACTTTTTTAGAAGTTACAACCTATGCTCAGAGAGGCAAGCCATGGCACTGGGCTGGAAGTATAGCTTGGTGACAAGGCTCTTGCCTAGAACTCACGAGGCCCCAGGTTCCATCCCAGTACTCTCAATAAAAGAGGACTGTGTTCATGAACACTATCACGACCTGGAATTGAAGAGCCAGATTCTTTCGTGCACCTATGCAGTAGCAGAAGTATGTGGTATCAGGAACCATGCTGGTCTCCCGGAAGAACACCTATATAGTACCCTTACATATCCAGATGTGCAAGAATGAGGCTGTACTAACTAGCTATTCATTTATTTTTCCCATGAAAGTCTGTTGTTTTGTTTGTTTGGTTTGGTTTGGTTTGGTTTGGTTTTTTCAAGACAGGGTTTCTCTGTGTAGCCCTGGCTGTCCTGGAACTCACTTTGTTGACCAGGCTGGCCTCGAACTCAGAAATCTGCCTGCCTCTGCCTCCTGAGTGCTGGGATTAAAGGCATGCGCCACCACGCCCGGCATGAAAGTCATTTTTAGGCATATTACCTGCTCAAGTTATTAACCAATGACAAGGCTGATGCTCACTGACTGTGCTCCTGGCATTGAGCAAGCCACATCAGGGCATAGGAGGTGTCTGGTGCTGACTGTACCCAGGCATTGAGCAAGCTGCCCCAGGGGCACAGGAGGTATCTGGGTTAAAGGGAACTGATGAAATGAAACTAAAGGTATTCTTAGGTACCCGCCACTCCCACTCCTCACGGCAGCCTCAGTTTCCCTATCACACAGAAGACTGAGGCTGGGGGGGGGGGTCTCAAAAAAGCTTCCTTGAAGGACTGGTGGTGACTTCAACTCCACAGCCTGACCAAAACAGTCCATAAGGACAGCTCTCACGGCTCAGGGCAGTGATCAGGGTAAGTACTGCAAAAGATGGCGTGGTACTACAGGTACTGAGCTAGCCCCCCAACCTGGGGCCACTGCTCATGGGCGGAGACACTGTTTGTGAAGCCATCCCAGAGGGTCTATGTCTATAGCGGGGATAAGGCCAATGTGCACCCTGTGACTGATAACTGTGGGGCCCAGCCAGCTGTTCTGCTCACAATCGCTTTCCCTCACAGGCCCATGGCTATGGTGTTCTCAGCATGTTACACTCGGAGGCAACCAGACCACTCAGCTTTAATGGCTCTGACTCACAGCCTTCTGCCTCTTATCAAATCTCATGGGTCAGTCACCTCCACGTCTCATCAGGGCTAGCTGGCATCTGACAGCCCTCACAGGACTAGCTGGGGTACACAGGGTGGGGCTGAGGGTCCAACTTTTTTGCTACATGGGCAGCAGTTCTTAATCTGTAGGTTGTGATCCCTCTGGGGATACATTATCAGATATGCTGCATCTCAGATATTTATGTTAGGATTCATAATAGCAAAATTATGCTTACGAAGTAGCAATGAAATAATGTTATGGTTGGAGTCACTGCAGCATGAGGAGCTGTATTAAAGGGTTGCAGCATATGGAGGCATACAGCATATGGGGGCGAAGGGCTGGCCCTGTCCTATAGCTCCTGGGCTGTCTTCTCTCTCAGCTAAGCTGGCTATGGGCACTGATCTTAGATCCACTCACTTCTTTGGAGCAGGGTCATAGAACTTGTACTGATCCATGATTTTTTCTTCCAGCTTTTCCTTATGTCTCCGTAAGGCATTTAACTTGTCTCTGTGAACAGAAAAGTGATCAATGCACTTTAAATAAATGAGTGCGTGTACTCACCAGCCCAACCTAGATCAGAAGTCAGTGTCTGGATTCAGGCCTGAGGGTGCTTGTCCCCCCACTGGTCACAGAATTGGGAATTTATGATCGGCTGTACCAGCTGTGAATCTGGACACAGTGGCACACTCCTTTAATCCCATGATTCAGGAGGCTGAGGCAGGTGGATCTCTTTGAGTTCCAGGTCAGCCTGGTCTACATAGTGAGTTCTTGTCTAGCCAAAGCTACAAAGTGAGATTTTTATCTCAAAAATTTCAAAACAAAGCAAAACAAAAACAAATGAATAAAAAACACAGCTACAAATGCTCCTGGAACACTTGGGATCTGGCCAAGAGGGGTCAAGAGAGTCAATCTGTGACCACCTGAGAACTCGGGCTTGCAAATTCCCATGGTTTCCCAGTTAGGACACAGGCACCTCCGGCCTGATGCAGACACTCTCTTGTGCGGCCAGGAATGGTCCACTTGGGCACCGAGGCGGCAAATGTCCTGCAGCCGAGGCACCCTGGGGACTGCCCGGGAACAGCTTGTGATGTGAACTGCTTCCAGGGGACAAGCAGAGAAGGCTAAAGGCACAAGAGTGGTGTCCATGGCAAGCCCGAGCATGCCCGTGGCAGTCGGCCCTGGCAGAACAGTCATGTCAGAAGAAAGCAGCTAGGTATGGTGACAGTTTGAAAACCAAGCTCAGGGGCTGAGCAAATCTGTTCCTAAATGGTGGAAAGAGGCTCACACTTCCAACGTCACAGCAAGCGACTGACAGCCCCAGCATCTCTGCTTTCTGGGATGTCTGCTATGCTTGCTGGGCACTGGGGGTTCCCTGTATGGTCAGTTGGCTCAGACCCCTCAGCTTCCTCGTGGTACAGTGAAGCCCTAGGGAGTAGCTGCTCAGATTACATCACTGGTGGAGCGGAGAGGGTCCGGCCCATGCTGTGACAGCTGCACCCTGGGAAAAGGCACCAATGGGGCACACACTGCTCGGAAGAAGCTGACAGGCGTGCCAAGCCATTGGCCTGACAAAGGTACTCTCTAATGCAAAACAAACAAACAAACAAACAAAAACCTCACCAATAATCTCCCTAGGACCAGACTCCTTAGCCTCCTTGGTGGCATCTGCCGGGCTAGAGATTCTACCCATGGGTTACAGAGGGTCATCTTCAAGCAACCGCCATTTAGATTCTAAATTACAGTGTGGGCTTGCACAGAAACCATCCCCAAGTAGGCAGCGAGCAGATGCAGCGGGGCAAAGAGGAAGCAGCGATGATATACCAGAGAGCGCGGGATAGCACCTGGGGTCCACTGACCACACCCCTCCATAACCTCCACCTTTCTTATTTTGTTTTGAGAGAGGGTCTCTCTATGTAGCTCTGGCTGTCTTGGAATTTGATATGTACACCAGGCTGGCCTCAAACTTACAGGAGACCCACTTGCCTCTGCCTCCTGAGTGCTAGGATTGAATCCATGTGCCACTGTGCCTGGCTCTTCTTGTCTTAAACACACTCAAGCAAGGAGCACAGAGCTTGCCTGAGATGCTGGTCATGGGGAGGGACAGGCACCGTACAGTACGGTACACTGGATAATTCAACCCTGGGTTTCAAGCATCGGCCTTTTTCCGCTCGTTCACTGCCTTTGACAAGAGACTAGACACGTCTCTTCAAATGCTTGCCAGCGGATTCAGTGTCTTTAGCTGGATATCCCTTTCTCCCACATTCACCAGACCACCCGACCATCCCTACCCAACACGGCCTCCTCCCCTCTCTGGAGCATAAACTGACTCTCTCCACTCTCCCTTTTATACTCTCTAATCCTAGTAGGAGGGGACAAAGCTCTGTTCATACCTGTCACCCCAGTTCCAGGCTCTCAGGGCCTGCACAGGTTGGGGAAGGTTAAGCAGGACACAGAATAAGCGTGCCTGCTACAGTCAGTTGAGGGACAAACTGACTCTCCGATTTTTATCAGAACTCTTTCCCTGAGACACATGGCTGTTGCCAGTTCCTATAAATAGGTGCTGGACGCCTATTTCTACAAAAGAACTCAAATAAAAGAGGCCTTCCTTCCATCTGTGGGTAATAGTTTAGAAAAAGTTGGTGAGGGGAGAGGAGATAGCTCAGTTGGTAAAATCAGGGCCACAGAAGCGGGAGGACCCGAGTTTGATCCCCAGAAGTCACATAAAAAGCCAGGGATAGGAGGACACCTTTGTAACCTCAGTGGGGAAGAGACAGGCGGATCTGGGGGGTCCACTGGCCGGCCAGCCTGGCCTAGTCAGGAAGTCATAGACTAGTGAGAGATGTTTTTTCAAATGACACTCAAGGTTGACCTCTGGCTTCCACATGTACACACATATCTACGCCCTCCCCATACATGTGCACGTAGAGAGGTAGAGGGGTAGGGTGGGGTGGGGGAATGCACGTGAGAGTAGGAAACCTCACAGAGGCCCAAGCCAACATCTACTGCCTTTGGAAATCTAGAACATTCCATAAAATAGTACAGCTCCATCTCTAATCCTCTAAACCCTAATGGCTAGGGCCTGTTGTGCCCTGAGAGTGACAGGTGTATTGGGGGAGGAGAAGACAGGGTATCAGGAGTCTGAGTGAGAATTGCATCCTGTGGAGGGCTGGGGAGGGTCCGGGGCCTTGTGGACACACTGCCTGCCGCAGCCCACAGCCCACTCACATGTACTGCTTCTGCTCCTCATGGTACTGCTCCTTGCTCTCCATGTTCTGTTCTAGGAGCATCTGGTTCTGCTGGCTCAGCAGCTGGATCTGGCTCAGCAGGTGATGGTTCTCCTCCTCCAGGTTCCCCTTGAGACGGGAGAGCAACTGAAACACAGACCAGCAGTGGCTCAGACACCACGTGACCCCGTCCCCTCCCCGGCAACTCCAGGCTGTGTCCAGAGCATAGATCAGACACCTGGGCTGCGGTGTAAAACTAGACATACAACAGATCCTAAAAACTTGGTATGAAAACTTGATCTACTGGCTAAATAAAGTGTTATTACAATTAATGTCACTAGGGCCAGGGAGGTGGCTCAGGGGTGCAAGTGACATCCCCAGCACTGAAAAGGAAAAATTTATTCATCTCATTGAAAAGAAGAACTGTCTCAAAGGCGGCTACTACAAAGTTTAACTACACAGGTAGCTTTCACATTTCAACTGAAAGAAAGAAAGAAAGAAAGAAAGAAAGAAAGAAAGAAAGAAAGAAAGAAAGAAAGAAAGAAAGAGAGAAAGAAAGAAACTTCATTCACACACACTGACAAAAACTTCATGTAATTTTCATTAGCCACAAAATAGCATTCATTTGAATTTTTAGTTCCAACCATTACAAATGCCGAGAGCTGTCCTTGGTTCGTGGGCTGAGTAGGCGCAGGTGGTAGGGAGGGCCTGGCCTGTGGGCTGAAGTTCACGGGTTTTGTCTTAGGACAGTACCGTGGTGTGGTGGGAAGGCCCAGAGGCGTTGAGGGCAGAGACTGGGCTCCCATCCTCCTTGCCTGCGTATCTCCCAGTAAGTCTCTCAGAAATCACACTCTGTTCAGTGGGAGCTATCTGAAATTCTACCTAAAGGAGGGCTTTGCTTCCCATAATGGCCATTTCTGACCCAGCTCTGTGTCGCCAACCATTGGATCACCCAGCCCCGGGATCAAAGCTGGGCAGCTACACTCAAACCCAGGCCAGTTTGCTCATGTAGCTGTCTACTGAAAGAGGGACCAAAGATGGTGTTACCATGTCCCAAAGGACCAATGGGAGACACTGCCAACCTCATGGGGCAAATATCAGACAAGGTGGCTTCTGAGATGTTCCTACCACAGGTGGCACTCTGGTCTAACCTTGGCTTCAAGGACATCTCAAGTCTCCGAGAAGCTACCTGGAGGAGGCTGGTCCCTCCCTCACAGTGTCTCACCTCACAGTGGTTGTCCATCTTGGTCAGAGAGATGTCCATGCTCTGGTGCTGCTCCTTAAGCTCGTCGAAGCGCGCCTGCCAGCGGCTCAGCTCCAGCTGAGAGTTGTTGAGCGAGGTTTTCAACTCCTTGGTGTGGGTGTGCAGCTCTTCATACTCCCCTTTCAGCTGCTGGTGCAGGAAGCTGATCCTAGGGTTGGAGAGCCATGGGGCAGAGGAGCTAAAACGCACTCCAAAGATAGAAAGGCCCGCACTGTGGGTTCTGTCCCTGCTCTGACAGTGGCAGACTGTGCAGTCATGCAAAGTCAACCTGTGCGTAATGTAAGAATACTGAGCAAAAAAATCGCTGCTTTTCAAACTGTGCTCTCTGGGGCTCTAGGACGACATCCCTGATGCCATACTGGTCTAGGTGGGGGGAGGAGGACAAGAACCAGGCTAAGACACTGGACACAGAAGGACATCATGGAATGTGTGTCTCCCAGAGATAAGGAGGAACCTACTTGCTCTCCTTGCAGAGAGGGATTTATCTGAGAGAGTTTGTCTCCCGTAACAGCCAGCTCTGACCCAGCTCTGTGTCACCAACCATTGATCCAGTCCCAGGATCTAACCTAGGCGGCTACACTCAAACCCAGGCCGTTTTGCTCATGTCTACTGAAATGAAGAAGACATCTCAGCCTTTTACATTATAGTTTAGACATTCTGGTGTAAGTGAAGGGGGGGTGAAGCTGTGCTAATAAAAGAAAAATAGAGAATATTTTTTTCTCTAAAATGCTGTGCCTACAAGCTTCCAAAGGAGAGACAACCAACACTCCCACCCAGCCGTGACGTCCATGAACCACACCAACCAGCAGCACCGCCTGATAGTCTTACAAGTGTAACAGTGGTGCATGTACCTCGGTGGTGACCAACAACTCTCTAATTGGACTTAAGATCAACTCAACAAGAGAGAGACTAAGCCTGCTATTGGAAACCTATCTAAATAATCAGATCTGATGAACTCATATTTAATTATACTTTTTTTTTTTTAAAGATTTATTTATTTATTATATGTAAGTACACTGTAGCTGTCTTCAGATACTCCAGAAGAGGGCACCAGATCTCGTTACGGATGGTTGTGAGCCACCATGTGGTTGCTGGGAATTGAACTCAGGACCTCTAGAAGAGCAGTCAGTGCTCTTAACCACTGAGCCATCTCTCCAGCCCCTAACTATACTTTTGTAAGAAAACATATGGAGTTAGTCACTGTAAAAAACAACAACAACAACAACAACAACAAAACCTGTGCCCAACTCGGTGGGGCTTTCTAACTCCTGAGATTATAAAATGGGATGTGTAGGTAAGGGACTATGTAAACCTGCTACAATTATTGCCCTCCTAATTCTCATCAGTTAGCTTTTCAAAAACTTGAATCTCAGGCTGGAGAGCGGCTCAGTAGTTAAGAGCAGCTCCTGCAGAGAGGGCTTGATTCCCACACCCCTGCAGGGCAGCTCTCACTAAGTATAAACTCTCACTGGAGGAAGATCTGCCATCTCTGCCTCCACAGGTAGCTGCGCTCATGTGCACGCACCCACGCACAGATGCACACAATTATTATAACACAGAAGTAAATCTTAAAAACAAACATCCACAAAAAAACCAAGTTCACTGTCGACATTTTAAGAATTCAGATGCTTCACGGCTGCATATGAGGTACCTGGCCTCATAGAATAGAAACGGGAATGACCTGATCCCAAGGTGGCCAAATTCTGTCCATTATAGGTTACAGTGTTTGTGAGCGTCCAACCGCTCCGTATATCGCAGCCTGTGCGCCTGAGGGGGCAGTGTGCCCCTAAATGCTTGCCAGGCCCCTTTGCCACAGGCGCCTGGGTTTGTAAAGCCCAGGATAAAGGGACACCAGGGCGGGGAAGGAAGCAGTGTTTCCCCAGTCGGACTTGAAATAGGAGAGGATCTGGACTCAGCCCTGGCTCTTGTTAACAAAAGGTTTCACCTTGAGTGTTACCTGAGCTACCAGATTTCCTCATCTCTAGAACAAGAAGGGGTGGTAGCCAGCAGTGAAGTTCTATTAAATTGGCGCAAACATGAACTTTGCTCGTAGGGAGAACACAGGGCTCCCCCCCCCCCATGGTTTACAACTGATTTAGATGCAGTTTCGGGTGAGTGCCCGCTCAAAGGCGCTTTATATAACAGCCTCTGGTGTGGTGGCTCCAGGCAGGGGAAGCTTATCTGACACAGGTTTTTTTTTCTCTGCTATTCTGCATTCAGGGACACTGACTGCACCTGAGCACCGTGCCCCGGGGCTGTTTTACACAGCAAGATAAGAACTCTACATGACACACTAAAGACCTACACGGACCATATCCTGGAAAGACTTTTGTTCCTAAGGGGAGGAATGTAGTAACAAGGCAGCTGGATGAACCTTATGATTCAAATATTCTGCGAGCTCTGCATGTCTACAAAAGATCCACAAATAGGAATGAGATCCTGGTTACAATGAAGCCCCAGTGAGTGGCTGCATCTGTTAACTAAGGAGGACCACAGAGGCTCCTGGGGGCTGGGCTCACATCCGAGTGGGACTATGCCACCCAGCCCCCGTCAGCACAGCCCTCCACTCCTTACCTAGCCAGCATCATGCAGTTCATAAGAACACATGACCAGGAGTCCACAAGCCTCCACTGGTGGTTTTCAGAGAGGACTGGTCTGGACAGGCTACTGACGTCACCTCCACTACTCCCAGGGCCGGGCGGGCGGGCCCCGGTGCTCACCTGTCCAGCTCTCCTCGAAGCCTCTGGTTCTCGCTCGTGGCGATGGCGTTGGTCCTCTGCTCCCGCTGAAGTGCTTCCCGCTCGGTGCTCAGTACTTTCTCCAGCTCCTCCAGCTCTGCCTTACGCTTCTGTAAGTCTCCGTGCCTAGTGGCGGAAGCATGGCCAGGCTTTATCTACAATGAGCAACTCACACCCCAGGAGACTGGAACATACCCTCTCAGAAAGGGGGGATTCCTCTGAAACCTTTTCTCTGGGGAGAGGTGAGAGGCTGGAGGGCAGGGAAGCAAGATAAATATTGCCAGAGTGGGGTCGTCCATCACTGGCTCCCCAAGTGTCAGATTCATCTTCCATTCTCTGCTCCCCTAGCTTCCCCATCACGGCCTGTCTCCTTTCGTAGGTCACCCGAGAGCATGAGGGTTGTACTCTACACCTTTTATTTTAGAGACTCGTGTTACAAAGTGGTTCACTAGGAACCAGTAGGTCTAAAGGAAACCACAGAACAAGCAGCTAAATTCCATGGTATGAGGCAGCTAATCCCTCCTCACACCCTCCTCAATCTGTATGGGAGCCCACATTCCTGGCACTGGGAGTGGGTGGGTGAGACCTCGCTGCCACAATGAATTTTCTCAGTCTATCTTTGCAGGTTACACAGCTGTCACTGGGGGGCAGCAGAGCACAAGGGTAGAAAAGCTACAAGCCCTGACTGTCACCCTAGGCTCTCCAAGTCAGTGAGAGGAGTGGTCTGAGGCAGGTTCCCCCTTCTCCTGAGTCCCTAGCACGGTTGGTGTCCTGCTGCGGGGGTCTCCAGTCTCTTCTCTAGTCCCACCCTCCACATCAGCTGTACCTGGATCATCTCGCTGGAGCCCCAAGTAGGAGAGTCACTTAATGGCCAAGGTGCAGAGGTGGCCTCACCATGGTGGGGGATGAGAGGACTGTCGTGCTTCCACATAAGTTAGTGATTGTGAGGGAATCATGGAGGTTGACAGATAAAGGCCACAGACTGACCAGCAAGGCTGTCTACTCCCCGCTCCCCTTGTGGCACTTCAGCAGAGGACACTCGGCCTGCAGGCTTTTGGGGTCTGGCTTACTTCTGAGCCTTTGACAAGACAGTAAATTTATGGCAGGGGTCCAGTTAGGTATCAGATGAAAAGAACTCAGACTTTACTCAGTGCTGTGTGACAGGCGCTCACAGCCCAGTACACAGACTGAAGGAGCCTCCAGCTACGTCCAACCAGCCAAGGGCACTAAGTGGCTGACAAGACAGGACTTTGGACCCTTAGTGTGCTCAGGGATCTGGAACCCTTGGTGCATGGGCAGGAGCTCAGCCAACAGTGGGTGATTTAATGACACACATCCCAGGGCCTGGGGCTCTATGGTGAAAAGTTAGCACATAGTATTTTTCAACATATGCGACATTTACCTTTAAAAAGGAAAAAAGCAGCTGGTGCAGATTAAAGGATGAAGGTAGTGTGGGCATCTGGGGGAGGGCAGCTGGGGGCTCAGCTCCCTCCTTCCCTCCCTCCCTCGACCTTCCAACTGTGCTGAGAGCAGAGGTGCGGGGTTACTCTGTGTTTTGTTGTGCGCGTTAAATACTTAACAAAATGGGAGGGTTTGGTTTTGTTTATTTCCTCCTTTAAGCAAGCATTCTAGCCTCAGACTTGGAAAAGGGATTCTGAAGTGTGGATGAACACAACCCTGCACAACGGTAGCCAGAATTTACCCAGGGGTGTAGGTCAGATGGAGGAAGAAGGAGAAAGAATTCTTAGAGAATAGGTCTCCACACTGAGCCACCCAGAGCCAGCGTGAGCCGTGGCACTCTTTGGCCCCAGTGTCCCCGGCCACAATCCCCAGCTGGACAAACAAAAAGGAAGCAGAAGTTGCTAAAGGTTCTATTTCCTTCCCTTGAGAAAGCTCAGGTGCAAGCAATAGTGCAGAGCAGCCCGCCAAGAGGAAATGTGGGGGGGAGACGAGGCGCACGCGGGCTTCAGGAAATCACCACAAGCTCTGTGACAGCCTAAGGGGCTCAATACACCAGCTGCCTTCTCCACAGGCCGTCTGTCTCCCCACACCAGGTCTCGCACAGCCTCCCTGCTGTCCCCAGCCTCTGCCTCCAGTGCCCTCCAGGCCCCACCTCTCCCCCAGCTCCCTGTGCTCCAGCTCCAGGTTCCTGTGCAGCGTCTTCAGGCAGCTGTGCTGGCGGATGAGGGCCTCATACTCTGAGGACTGGCGCTCGTACAGGGTGCCCAGGTGCTCATGGTCCTGAATCAGGGCTTCGTAGACGGCCGCCAGCTGCTCCTGCTGCCGCTGCAGACCCTCATGCTCGGCCTCCTTGGCCGTCTGTTGGCTCTGCAGCACCGTGTACTGGGCACTGAGCGCTGCGTTCTGGGAACTCAGTGTGGAGTTCTCCACCTGGAGGGAGAGCAGGGCCCTGTGAGTGCTCATGCTGAGGATGACCAGCAACAGACAGCCTCAGAGGGACCTCAAGGCAGGCCAGCCATGGGCAGTGCTACCAGAACTTGTGGACTTGGCTTTGGAAGTGGGGCCAACATGGCAAAAGCTGGCCGTGAGAAGGGTGTCCTCCTTCTACATGAGCCCCTTACGTGTCATTACTGATTATTTTTAAAGCCTATTTTCTCGAGTATCAGGTAACACTGTTAACCAATTGATTTTTACATATTTATTTTTGTGCTGTTGGGGCCTGAACCAAGGGCCTTGTACATGCTAACCATTTTTATTAACGGGCTACATCTGACCACCCGAGTTTTTAAAGTATTCTAACACAATCCCAAGACATTAAAAACCGAACAGGAGCCAGAACTGCTCTGATGTTAAAACCAGACAAAGACTTTTCCCAAGCCAAAACAAAGTAACAACCAACATCCTATTTTCTTATTTTAACAAAACAAACGCAGCTTCTTTGCCAAGAAAGTTTCCTGTTTATTGTCTCTGCCCCATATGTAACTTTCCAACTTTTCCCAGAAATGACATTACTGAGTAATTTTTCATTTTCCCATCACCTTCAGACCACAGGATAAGCGGACTGAGGGGCTGGCCCTGCTGGCTGCTTCCAGCAGAGGGAAGTCAGGTCACAGCCTCATTTGCCCTCTGTCAGCATAATACAGGTATGCTGCACAGAAACTGTTCGACCAAGCTTGTTCTTCCAATCTCTCTCCTTACACACACACACACACACACACACACACACACACACACACACACACACACACACACACACACACACACACACACAAGCAGAGAAATGAGGCTTTAGCCAGGCACCTCTAGGCCCAACGGTAGGAAATGTCTCGTGAACCTCTCTAGCACTCAGAGCCCCGTCTACGGTATACAGTAAGCTTCTTAACAGGCAGCCAGCCTCCTGGTCCCCCTGCCTGGCCTTGCAGCCCCCACGAGGCACCATCAGCGTCCTGCTACCTGCAGCTTCGCAGTCTGGGTCTGCAGCGTGGTGGTATGTTCTTGCAGGAAGGCGCTCTGCTTCTGTAGGGTCAGGATCTGGCTGCTGAAGGACACGTTCTGAGTCTCCAAGTGCTGTAGCTGCTCCTTCAGCAGCTGCCTCTCGGCCTGAAGAGCTGCGTTCTAGGGGAGAAGCACGCACCAGTTACACACAGCGTGGCGAGCTCTTTCTGGGCATAGGGCCTGGGGTTTTACTAAACCTTCAAGGGCAGAGGCAGCTGGGGGTCTTCAGGTACGGGAAGTTAATGGTTTCTGTCCTGGAAACGGACAATGAATAGACTTTACAAAGATACAATATAGGGACGACTGCCTGGGACCTGGGGCATACAGACATGCACGCCACTTTCACGACTCCCTTTGTTTCCTTTGATGTGGAATACCCCAAAAGTACTTTTCTGTGAGCTGAAGCCACTCCCCCATTGACTACAGAGATCAAGCCCTCATCACTAGCTGTCCACACCTCTGAGACAGCGAGTGGAACAGGAAACTAGCAAAGGCCATATCTATTACACCACCCATCAGGCTAAAAGGCAGGGCCCGGGCTACAGGCTGGTGCTACCCCTCATCAGCATGCCTTTGAGAAAGCCTCCAATGCTGTCTCAGTTCTTCCGGCCATTGAGAATCATCAGGATGGACTTCATGAAGTCACTGAACTGGAGGGCCAAGCATGCACTGGAGAGCTTTTTCTGATAAGGGCCAAGGGTAAGTATTCTCTGGTTTGGTGGCCATATCATCTGTCCCAACGACGAAAGCTGCCCCTGCCCTGGCAGTGGCAAAGCAGCCAGAGCACGTGCAAATATAAACGGTGTGGTTGCATGTCAATAAGCTTTGCTTATACAGCTTGGGAGGAGGGGCTGGGATGCAGCTCTGGAAAACCCAACACTATGGGGATGAGGGCTGGTGGACCTGCTCTGGGCGTGTCACAGCAGGCAGGGGTTCAGCTGGGGAGACTGGGTGTGTCCCCTGGGCCAGCACAACTCGACAGTGACGGTCTGCTATATGGGGGCACCTGCAAACAGTGCGGTCACTTTGCGGGCGGCCCACTCACACTGCGCTCCAGCTCGATGGCCCGGTCCTTCACACGGAGTAGCTCCATGGTGGCCTCTTTGTGGCTGGGCCCCCAGGCCTCCTTCTCTTGGTGACCGGTGACCTTGCCCGGAGGGTGCTTCAGTGCATTCTGTGCCTGGGCGCTATCCTCCTGGGTCTGCCTGAGCTGCTCATGCTCTTTCTTTACCTGAAGACCATGTTGAAAAGCAGACTCAGGCGGGAAGGAACCGTGCAGGAGCCCTAGGAGTGGGTAGGGAGGGACCCCTCACGGAGGCTCAGACACCCACCCACGTACCCCCTGAGGAGGGATGGGCCAGATGCTCTATTTTGCTATGTGTTCCTCCCCAAAAGACAGGACAGGTGGGGATGTGAACTCATGCCTGCCTCGGGCCCCACCTTAGCTACATGTCTGGCAGCTCTTATTGGTCGCCTGAGCCTCCAGTCTATGCCACACAATAGAGGCAAACCAGGCATAGTCAGTCATACAGCTCACAGAGGCCTTGCCAGCTCTACCTCTGTCTGATTTCAGATCCCAAATAACGCTGTAACCAGGGCATGTGCCACATGTTCAAAAAAGGGAAACCATACATGTGGAGTCAGTCCACCCATGGATGGAGACTGGATGCACACAGAAGTGTGCACGTGTGTAAAACACCTTATTAACATGTGTGCAAAGTGTGAGTGAGGAAAGCATGCCTATATGTATGTAGCATGTGCACATGTATTCCTCATGTTCTCAATGTGTACTTGTAAGAGCTGACACATATTCATGTAAGGCCCTGTCTCATCCAAGGGGCCTGCGGAGCCTGAAGGTCTTCACTTGGTCCTCTAGACTGTTTCATGTGCCTGTACTTGACCTGCAAGCGTGGGATTGCCCTGAGCCCACTCACTGTGTATCTGCTTCCTCCCCACTATGTATCTGGCTCTTGTGTGCCCCTATACCCTGAGGTTGGCACCCTCAGGATCCTACATCTCATCGTCATCTGTCCAAAGCACCTAAGTCCCTTGGTTGCTCTGGAGAGGGTACGACCTCAGCCTTACCATCTGCAGCTCAATCTGGAGTTGGCAACTCAAGCTCTCTTTCTCTTCCACCTGTGCCTCCAAAAACACAATCTTTTCTTCTTTCATAGCCAGTGTTGTTTTCAAGGCTGATTCATTCTTGCCTTTTCTGAAAATATAAAGATACAATAATAGTACAGTTTTCATTTCCTTTCACCTCTAATCCCATCTCCCTGTGGTCAACACACACCCTTCCCACTAAGCTGGTTTTATCTACCACCAGCAGAAGGTGTTCCAGGGACACTGGGAGCCAAAACCATTGCCCAGATCCCTTGGCAGGAGGTGTGAGAAGGGGCTGTTTCTTCAGCTGACACATCTGTAACACCATCATACAAAATACTATGACTACATGTTACAGCCACTTCTTAAAGAAGTGTTCTATCACACTTCTCAGACAGGGAGACTCCATCTCAGAAAACCCCAGATCTCAGTCCAGGGTCACAAGGCCAGCCGTGTGGCAGGCCAGCAGCCTTCCCACTGCAACAAACATGTCAAAGCAGGCATGTGAATCTTGTTGGTTACAAATCCAGAAAAGGGTTGCCACACTAGATTTCTTTGAAAAGCCATGCTGTTCAAGGAAAGCAGACCTGGGAAAAACTGCAAACATCGAATTAAAAAGAGAAGTGGTTCTACTTGTGGCTGGGTGCAGGTCAGCCTGGAGCCTAGCAGGCAGGCAGGAGACCCTGGGGTTATTGGCCAGAACCACACAGCCTTTTTATCACACAAAACAATCTCCTTCCAGAGCTCCTGAGACTCCTAGGGCCAAGCCCTGAGCTGCCTAGGACAGACACGGAGTTGAGTCACACAGTGACCCAGAATCTCAGCCTCATCAGAGCAGAGCGGTAGGTAACTCAGGGCGCCCGCCGTCCTTACGCGTCATCGTGACCGTCATCCTCCTGCAGCAACAGGTCCTTGCTGAGGCCGACTTTCTCCAGCTCCTGGTTCAGTTTGTCCAGCTCGCTGCTCAGCTGCTGGCTCTTCAACTTTTCCAGAACCAGGTCCTGCAAGACAGGAAACACCACTGTGGACGGGAGCCTGGCAGGGAGGCTACGGCACCTTGCCATGGCGTCACAGCTTTGGGCCGCCTCGCCATGGCATCACAGCTATGAGCCACCTCTTCCCCAAACCCATGGGTTTCACATGTTTCAGGCAAGCAGGTTAGCTGATGGTCAACTCCAGAATGCTCCACTAAAAGAAAGGGTGAAGAGCCTTTCCCAGCCCTCTTGTGCTGTGAACAACAGACCACATGGCAACAGACAGAGAACAGAACCGGAATGCTCTCCAAAACAGGCCAGACATACTGTTATGATGGCTTTTAGCAGCAAGTATTATTTCTACTAATATGACTTTTTAAAATTATATATTTAGCAAGTAATTGAATATAAAGAAAGGAGATTTTGTTGTTGTTGTTGTTACTGTTTTGTTTTTTTGAGATAGAATCTAAGGTATCTCAGGGTGGTGTTGGACTTGCTATGTAATTGAGGATAAACCTGAACTTCTAATCTTCCTGCCTCTACCTCCAAGTACTAGTATTACAAATATGGACCACCATGCCTGATTTTGTGCTGGGATTCCAACTTAGGAAGAGCTCTTTATGATCGCTAGGCAAGCATGCTTCCAACCAAGCCACCAGTCTCCATGATGGGTGAAAGAGGGTTTTTTTGAGACAGGGTTTTCTCTGTGTAGTCCTGGCTGTCCTGGAACTCTCTCTGTAGACCAGGCTGGCCTTGAACTCAGAAATTTGCCTGCCTCTGCCTCCCAAATGCTGGGATTAAAGGTGTGTGCCACCACACCCGGCGAAAGAGTTTATTTTAAAGCCTGGCTTTGGTTAACCTTTCAGAATCTGGACGATGAGGCCGAGTTCATCTCCACAATCCCCTTGGCTTCCATCTCGCTGAGGGGAGCTATTACCTCTGCCTGAGGCACAGATATCCTCCTACCAGATCATATGCAGAACAGTACCCCCACCATTGCATTTTCCAGCTGGGCGAGCAGCTGGTGCTGAGTAGCAGCTCTGGCAAGGGTTAGGGTTAGAATACCATGGGTCTGGATGAATCTGCACGAAGCAGAGGAGAGCTGACACGTGTTTGCTTTTGACAGCCTTCTAACCTGCCACAGCCACCACCCATACCTAGTGCTGCGATGGAGGAGCTCTAGGTCAAAGCCCTTTGGAGGTGGGCATTCAGGAGACTGAGACAGGAAGATCAAGAGTTCAAGGGTAGCCTCGGCTATATGGAGACTAGCCTGAGCAAGATTCTGTTTTCAAAATAAAAGCCAAGAGCAGGATAGCATCCTGGACTGGTAAATCCCAGGATGGACAGACAGCAGGCTGCGGCCCGGACTGTGGTGACTGCATCACAGCCCACCCTGCCTGCACTCTACAGACATGGACTGTGGGTGGCACATAGGGCTTGAGTCCCTCCCTGGTTCACCTACACCAACAGCTGCCTTTTTATTAACATTGTCATGGCTCTGGGCTCACTGTGAAATCACTTCCCTTCTCTCACCAGGCACTTAGCAGCCTGCTGTCACCTCAGGCTGAGCTCCACAGAGCATCATCTCTCTCCCTTGATCCTGCCACGTGCTGAGGAGCCAGAAGGACGCTCCGTTACAGGATGGTTTAATCACAAGCTAGGAGGAGTCTGGTATCTGATTCAGTGAGCGCAAGACTCCTGGAACAAAGGCGGAGACAAAACCTGCAGGTTGGACCACCCAGGCGCTAATGCTGTCCTCTACAGCTATACCGTAAACGAGCACCCCGACAACCCACAAAGAGAGGCCAAGGGACCTAGAACAGACACCCCGGGAAGCACAGGCTACAATGGTCACACACTTTGGTCCCATTGCTCCAGTTCCAGGAACATATCCTTTAAAAAGTGCCTGACGTGTTCCTGAAGGGCCAAGGATGTCCAGGACCACTGAAGCGGGAAGAGCTGGGGACACTGCTCAGAGAGCATGCTCAAGACTGCGCATGTTCAATCCTCAACGCCAAAGAGGAAGAAAAGACCCCAAACCCAAAACAAAACGGTGGGGAATACTGGAAACAATCTAAGGGGCTTGTAATTACCAAAGTAAATCTGTAGGCTTTAGTATCTTGCAGTCATAGAGAAAGCATGGCTTTGAAACCTGTTCTCTGTGGGGACAGTGACTCTGTAGCCAAGGGCACTTGCTGACAAGCCTGGCAACCAGAACCCAAATGTTGGGACGGCAGACACAGACCCACACATACAAAGTAAATAAATAAATAAATGGAAGAAAAGAAAACCATGACCCAAAACCTGACATCTGCTTCACGTGGGAAAAATATAACGGAAAGTAAAAACACAATAGCTCTGCCATTTGTAGTCTGGAATGGAGCAGTCTTCTGGCGCATGACTGTCTTGGGGTTCTTTTGACTTTTTAGTTAATTTCAGGAAATTTTGGTTTTACCCCAGACTAGCAATATACATGGCTCAATGCTGGCTCTAAGTGCTGGGCAAAGCCAGAGAGCTCTAGCCGATCAGTTACATGGGGCGGGGAGGAACCACAGGCACGGAGAGCTGAGCAAGCTTCCCTTGGGCAGGAGATCAGGTGTGCTCAGCGCATCTTCTACTTACGGAATTCAGTCTACAGTGAGTCCATGGGGGACACAACCTTTGTGGGGGGAGGGACACCAGCATGGAGGCAAAGTAGGAGGAAATGCTTACCACAGGGTTGTCAGTGAGCAGTGAGACCACCCCATGCTTCTCACCCAGCCTCATCAGACTTTTAACTATCACATGCTCAGCTCCAGGGGAAAACATCTCAGGAGGACACACCGAGATCCCCCTCTATTCTAGAACCTCCCCCGCACCCCGAAAACAGGTCCATTTTGCCATTGCCCACACTCAAGGCTCACCTCTCTCAGGGTGGTCAGCGTCCTCGTGTGCACGGTGACCTGCTTGGTGAGGTCCCTGTTGTCCTTCTCCAGCTCCTTCAGCTTGCTGGCCGCATCCCGGCAACGGGCCAGCTCCTTGTCCAGGGCACGGCTCTCCTTCTCGGCCGCCGACAGCTTGGCAGCGCTGTCATCCAGGATGGCGTCCTTAAGCTCCACCTGCTGCCACAGACGTCTAGCCTCCTTCTCCAGCAGTTTCTTGTCCTTCTCCAGCTGGGCCACCTCCTGCTCTAGGGCCTTCCTGTCTTTCTCAGCTCCCTCTAGCTGCTTATTGGTGAGCTGGAGAGAATCTAGGTCTCGCCTCAGGGCCTGGCGCTCGGCCTCCAGCTGGCTCAGCTCCCTCTCCAGGGCCTGAGACTTGTGGGCGCTGCTCTCCAGGCTGTGCTGCAGCTGCAGGTTCTCAGCGCTCACACTCTGGTAGCTGAGCTCCAGCCGCTCCGACTTCTTGCTCAAGGTCTTGAGCAGCTCCACGTCCCTGCGCAGCTCTTCCTTCTCCCTCTCCAGCTGCTGGTTCTCCGTCTCAATCTGTGCCATCTTGGCGCTGGTAAAGCGCATGGCCTCCACCATCTTGCGAAGCTCCAGGTTCTCCTGATCCAGCTGCTTCTTGTCCCTCTCTAGGCCCTCGAGCTGCACAGACACGTTCTGCAGAGTGTCCAGGGACTTTCTCAGCGTTCGGTTTTCCAGCTCCAGACCCTGGCTCTCATGCTCCAGGGCCTCAACCTTCTCAGTGACTGTCTTTAGGGAGGTCACCTTCTTGGTCAGCTGCTCGTTCTCCTTCTCCAGCCGGTGCAGCTCCTTCTCCATTGCCTCTGCCCGCTCTCCCTTCTCCTTGGCCTCCTCCAAATCTCTGTGCAGCTGCTTCTTCTCCAACTCCAGCTGGCTGAGCTTGCTGCCTGCCTCAGTCACGGCCTGGTGGAGGGCTCTGTTCTCCTTCTCCACATCCTTTGTGCTGTTGACCTGCGGCCTCTCCCGCAGGGACCACACAGCCTGGTGGAGGTGGCCCTTCTCCTGCTCCAGATCCTTTATCTATGAGCAAACATATTAGGCATGACCCAGACTGCTGCAGGAACCTCCACTAGTGATCTAGGTTCATACAGGGGCTTCTAAGTAGAAGCCGCCCAAACCCACCCATGGCTCATCAAAACACACTCAATACCGTTGAGTATGATCTTAAACCTAAATGATACATCTTTCTTTAAAATGTGAGTGATTCCCTTGGTCCACTCTGTCGTGGTCAGCTGGACCCAGTGGACACCCTGCCCACCTCCATAACCTCCTGTTGTGGCACATTCTGTCCCCCAGTGTCTTCCTGAAGCACACACTGAACAGGCTGCTGCTCTCTATGCCTTGCTCCCTTCCTGTGTCTTCTCAACCTCGTGGTCAACAACCTTGTACAATGGCACTAAAGAGGCCCTGCACTTCTACCCACCAGCCCTTACCTTGTCTAGTCATAAAGACCCCGAGCCTGCTGCCTGGTACATGCCTTCCAAGCTGAGCTACATGGACAGGGACCCACCTGTGCTCATCGTATACAGTGCTGTCTGATCTCTCCCCACTTCTTATCATCTACAACAGAAGCTAAAAACCTAAAATACCAGATAACCCAGCTTTACTCTTTATTCTCCACTTATTTCTGCCCAGAGTTTGGAGATGTCCAGCGATCTTAGAATGGTCCGGTCCTGATGACACCCCTGAGTTACTTATCAGTACCCTGACACTTCAGATGGTGGAAGCAAGCAGAACCCTGCAGGTGTGCCAAGGTCTCACCCTTGTCACCAACAGCTTTTAGAAATAAGTCATAGTCTTGTGTGCTGCAGAATGTTTAGCAGCCTCCACCCGTGTCCTAGTTAGCTTTAACTGTCAACCTGACACAGCCTCAAGTCAGCAGAGAAGAATCACAATTGAGGGACTACCCAGGTCAAATTGACCTCTGGGGATTGTCTTATTTATTGATGTAAGAGGGCCTCATCCACTGTGGGCAGCATCATTCCCTATGCAGATAGTCCTAAGCTATAGAGGAAAGCTAAGTAAGCATGAGCCTGAGAGAGCCAGAGAAGAAGCATCCTCCTCCACTATTCCTGCTGTAGGTCCTTGGCTGTGTGTTTCCTGGACGTAATGCTGTGTGGGATACCAAGCAGGCCTGCCTACAAATTCCTGCTTCCCCGACATCCCTTAATGATAGGCTATTACCTGTAAGGTGCAACCTTTCTTCCTCTATACTACATTCAGTCATGGTGTTTGTCACAGCCAAGAACTCTCCTATTTCCTTCCCAGTCAGAACAGTCAGAACTGTCTGGGGACACTGCCCAGTGACATAGCCGCCCTCCTCAGCTCCTTGTCCGCATGTATGAGTGCAACGGTGGTGGCTGTGCCTACCTGCCTGGCCCTGTCCGCCTTCAGGGCCTCCATGCCGCTCTGTAGCTGTTCTTTCTCTCGGATCAGCTCCTCACTCAGCATCTCCAGGTCTTGGTTACTCTGCTTTTCTCTCTCCAGCTGCGTCTGTAACTTTTCAATCTGCAGATGTAAAGATACAGCCTGTGACAGACAGTCAGCCTAACAGGATGAGGTGTGTTTAGACAGATACACAGACAGACAGACCCTTCTCTGCCCAGGTTATTAATAATACAGGTCCGTGAGGGGACAAAAAAGGTCCCAGTGTCGCTCTGCAGCAAAGTATACCTTCCCTCAGTCACTGGCCTGACATGACCTGCACTTTCTGTCTGGGCTAAGAGAAGTCACTGGGCAGCAGAGTGCTGTATGTCCGTCCAATCTACTCCATGTCTTGCTTTTTTCCCCTTGACCTCCTCCACTTCTGCTCAGGGTCAGACCGCATACCCAAAGCACATTCCCGACAAGGACTGTACGGCTCCCTTCCCCTTCCTTATGCTTGGTGACACTGTGCAGCTGCTCAGGTCCTGTCACCCTCCAGGTAAACCCATCATCGAGTCTTGTCCCTTCTGCCCACTCTGCTCCCTCCTTCCATCCACTGCGCTGCCCTAGGCCAGAATATATTGTTCTATCTGGACAATTTCCCTCCCGTCACCACCTACCAACACCAGGCTCTGATGGGGGAACCCACCAGTACCCAAGCTTCCTAGGACATGAGCTCCCTACGTAAGAGTTCTCCTTATCTTCGTTTGTATACAGAGAATAGGCTACAGGGCAGAGGTGACCCACACTGTGCTTAGCCCAGCAAGAAGATACCCCAGGCTTTCCTGCCTGAGAACCCATGGAGTGGTAGAGCCTTTTCTTCAATGTCAGCTCTTTTTTTATATTATACAAGATTAGGCGCCCATTTATAAAGATATTCTCTGCCTTAAGACCACAGAAATCTAAGAGACCAAATCATGTGGTTACTTTTCCCATTTTTGCTTTGCTTCAAAAAACAAGGCATGAGATAGGAGTGTCTCCTATTCCTCTAAAGGCAGAACAATCCTGGAACAGTGAAAATGTCACACAACACTGAGTATTTAAAGGGGGGGTAAGTGGTGAGAAGGTAAATGCAGCTAGATGGTTCCCTGAGATCCTTTCCACAGCAGGAAATGTGCGCCACGCCCCACGAAGAGGAGAGAAAGCAGCAGAGGTGGGGTCCCTGGGAACTGGTTTCTTCCCGGCTTGTCCTCCACCCACCACTGCCCCAGGAGCCTTATATGGGACTGCGGAGCACATCAGGAGAATACAGATGTGAGACACAGGTCCCACAGGAGAACCTCCTCAGAGTGTGGCGGTAGATATGTCAAGGGCCCTGGAAGGTCACCTTCTTGCTAAGCTGCTGGTTCTCCTTCTCCAGCTCCCCACACTTGAGGCTGCTCTCCTCCAGCGCCAGTGACGTGTCCCGCAGACCCTGAATGGTGCTCTGTAGGCTCTGGTTCTCCTTCTCCAGCTTCAGGATGCGGCTGGAGGCGCACTCGTTCAGCTCAAACACGAAGGATTTCCTGGAGGCTGGAGGGCCGAGTCCGTTAAGACCTAGCATTTTGGGAACCCTGCTTCTACCTTCTGACATAAGGTGAACCTAGGCTTCCCCTCTTGTTCTCCATTCTCATCCCAATATGACTGCTTCTTCACCACCCAACAGTGAGGTCCCCTGCTGGCAGAATTGGGGCCCACTCAATCTAGAACTTAAGGAGAACTCAGATGACCTTGTGGGACCTGGGTCACCTCACTGCTCACCTGACTGGCTCAAGGGCCACAGACATTTTCTGTGCTCACTATGGGAGCAGTGGGCATTACGCTGCTCAGCAGAGAGGGCAAAGTGATCAGCTGACTGAGGGGGAAGGGAAGCTGGGCCCGTGAATATCTGCCCATTGTTGGACAGCCTGTGCTAAAATCTTGACATTAGAGATTTCTTCCAACTTTACAATTATGTTGAAGGAAAAGTCAAACCATACATGCAAGCTGCTTTAGACTTCTCAGTGAGACTAGAGAAAAGCTCAATGTTTTAAAAGTCATCTACTCTGCTTTTAAGCAACCCAGCACCTTCTTGGGGGTCAAGAACTAGACTTTTCCTTCTACCGAGCAGATGCAAGGCTTCAGGTAAGTCACAGAGCTTCTCAGGAGGAACAAGGTAGGCCTGACACACCCTAAGGAAACAGTCAGGGCTGTTCCTCAGTCCCCAGTCTGCCCACCCATCAGAGCCTTATTACACTGTACAGTGGAGGCTTATGCTATGGCTCTGTATTGTAATGCTAAGTACTGCCCCCCTCCCCTTCCCCCAGATCTGACTGCCTCAGGGACAAGGAAATCCTCACATAACCAAGTGGGGCTATGTGACCGTGCTCCTTAAACTATTGGTTAAATAAGGATGCCTGTAGCCTATGGCCTATAGGGGGCAGAAGAGAGGTAGGTAGAGCTTTGGTTACCAGACTTGGGGTCTGAGGCGAAGACCATGAGAAGGAAAGAAGAGGAGAGCCGAGAATAAAAAGAGAGAAGATGCCATAGGTAAGGGGCTGTGAGAACTGGCCATGAGGGCTGGCCAGCCAGAGTACGAGCAGCCCAGATGGAACATGGCAAGTTTTATCTCAGGGTTATTGACAGGGAAGTAGACAAAATAGCATAGAGGGTAGATATCTGCCCCTCTCTAGTGTTGTTAAGGCTTCTTATAAAATAAAGGTTTTGTGTCTTTTCTTTGGGAACTAAAAAAAAAAAAATGATCAAAGGTGGGGTAGAAAACTTTAATGTTCATTACAACCCTGTGCTGCAGATGGTCTGTCTGTCCACTCCTGACTCCAACGCATCACCCGGGGGCTGAGGGCCACAGCAGAGGCATCCACGCATGTTCAAATGCTATGTGTGATGCATGTGTTTGGATCCTTGGGCAACTATAAGGACTGAGGAGTGTATCCTCTGCAGTGTTATCATCTATCAGAGCAAAACGGTACAGACCCAACCAACAGGCTAGACCACCCTAAAACCACAATGGCAATAGTGGAAGGGGGTCATGACAACAACGTAGTACGTCCAATTCCGGCATCAACGTGGGCTCAGAGATGCTCCAGAGGCCTCCTCTCAGCTAAAGAAAGGAACCTAGCCATAATGGATCCTGAAGACCCTACAACCACACTTTACTAACCCGGCATGACGCCTAACTATACTCTAACGACTTATCCTGTAGAGAACTCACCATCAAAACAAACAAACAAACAAAAAAAACAAAAAAACAAAAACAAAAACTCACATCTCCTTGCAACAGACAAGAGATCATTATAGAAAACCTCAACCGATCAAATTCAGAGAACAAATGATCAGGTGGTGCCCAGGCCCAGGCCCAGGCCCAGGCCCAGCTGACATATTTATAATACAAATCCTGCAGAATTGTTCGCAGCAGAAGAGGGGGTGAGAAGGGTGGCTGCAGGAGCCAGGAGTCAAAGTCCTAGAAATGCCACAGAAGCTACACCATGAAGCCTCATCATGGCTGCCTAAACAAGACCTGGGCAGGACAACGCCAGCATCCAAGCTAACATGCAAGGGGGAAATGACACGCATGGGACGTCAACCTAGACAAAGAACTACAGGCGACTAAGGAGAGCAGGACAAACAGTTGGTCCCAAGGAAGAGCTCCAGTACCCAATGGCCAGCCCTGCAAACACACACACAAGCAACAGTATGTGGGCAGGGCAGAGTGCACTTCTATATTTAGCTCTCTGTGTGTCTGTGTGTGTGCGCGCGCATGTGTGCGTGTGTGTGTGCGTGTGTGTACATGTGTGTAAAACATCAGCTAAAGAAACAGAGGCCATAAATTTGAAAGAAAGCAAGGGGATACATAAGATGAGTTGGAGAGAGGAAACCAAAGGGGGAGAATGATGTAATTATAATTAATTAAAAAATAATTTAAAAAAAGAACCTAAGTAAAGCCCCTAGCCTAAAATAACTCGTAACTCATTCACTCATTCAACCTGTGGCCATGTGGACACATTTCTGTGGAGGTTATTTTGATAATGGTGATATCTATATAAATTTACCATTTTATATGGTTTTTTTGTTTTGTTTTTGTTTTGTTTTGTTTTGTTTTGAGACCGGGTTTCTCTGTGTTTTGGCTGTCCTGGAACTCACTCTGTAGACCAGGCTGGCCTCGAACTCAGAAATCCGCCTGCCTCTGCCTCTCAAGTGCTGGGATTAAAAGTATGCACCACTACTGCCCAGCATTTTATATGTTTTTTAGCATTTTATTGCGTGTGCCATTTGTGTGTATTTGCGTGTGCACGCACGTGCAAGAGTGTGTGTGTGCGTGTGGACGCAGAGGACAACTTGTGGGTGTTGCCTCTCCCCCTGGGCATCGAATTCAGGTTGTCAGGCTTGGCAGCACACACTTCTACCTGCTGAGCTGTCTCACTGGCCGCATGTTCGGTATTTTTAAAGGTTCAGCACCATGACACTAGGAACACGCACTGCTTGGCCACTATCAGCACAGTCCATCTTTCTCATCCTTCCATGCCAAAACTTGGGACAGAATAATATTCATGTTCCTACAGCTCAGCAACGGCACCAATAGCAAGCGACTTGTCACTAACTAAAGCAAGCTCCATGCTGAGCACAAAGGCTTGCTCATCAGACCACCCAGCAACCAGGACTCACAGCAACATAAACGAGGCTAGGTAGGGCTATAAAGCCTATCTTCTCGCATGTCCACTCGGGACAGTGATGGACGCTACAGTTTAAGGGCTTGGTATCACTCCAGGTTACTCAGTTATCAAGCACAGAAGTCTGCTCTTTAGGCTTTCCAAGTCTTTCTGAGAGGCCACAGGCGCAGCTCAGTGGTAAAGGATATGCTCAGTATGTTCGAGGCACTGACTTCAATCCTCCATCCAAGAAGAACAATCTAAAACATCAGAGGCAAGCAGAGCTCAACCCTAGCCATTCAGGATATTGGGGCAGGGGATCACCTGAGCCCATGAGTTTGAAGCCAGTCTGGGCAGCATAGTGAGACTAGCCAACACTATCATTAAGAATAACTCACTAGCCCAGAGAGACAGCTCAGCAGTTAAGAGCACTGGCTGTTCTTGCAGAGGACCTGGGTTCAGTTTGCAACACTCACATGGCAGCTCATAGTCGTAGCTCCAGTTCCAAGGGATCCAAGACCCTCTAGATTATATACGTGGCCAAAACAAGCACATAAGTCATGTTACCAGTGAGTCAAAGGGCATGGATGTCACACAACCTGATGACCTGGGTCTGAGCCCAGCACCCACACAGTGAAGGAAGAAGCAATTCCCACAAACTCTCCTGACTTCCACATATGCATACACATATAAATAAATGAAAATTTATAACAATAATAATAGAATAAATAAAACATGTCCATGTCTGAACCATAACAGGTTCATAAACTATACCAAGCAGTGTGAACTGATCAGGCCTTTGAAGCTGGCCCTGAGGGCTTGAACTGCCTCTCCAGCCCACCAGGAGGCAGACTTGAAACTTCATAGGACAGACAATGCCTTCTCCCACCCTGTGTGGCTCCCAGGCGCCTCACTCAGCTTCGCACACAGGCACCAAAGCAGACACAACTCCGTGTCCACAGACACAGGTTAACTCAATCCTTTCAAGTTCAGAGCTGGTTAGAGTACTGGAAGAAATGACCTTGGCAGTATTCTCAGGGGCCTTTTATCAGTGTCTTTCAAACCTACAATAAGCCAACCGCCCACGCCGGCTCTCTAAAGTGCTAAGTCAATACTAACTTGCCATCGGGTGCATGGGAAAGGTGAACAAAGCTATTTTCAAACACAGGAATTGGCTTATTGTTTGCTGGGCTCTGGAGCTTCCTGCTGTAGTGCTGACTGGGGTCCCCCACCCTTCTCATAATGGACACCTTATCTCAGGGTACCAGCAGAGGGCAGCAGCACTTGCCAGGAAGGAGGACTCCCCCCATCCCCCTCCCCCAGCTGGCAGGGAAGATCCATAAAGAGCCTGGGAGTGGGGAGCAGCAGCCGCCACTTAGCATCCCCACCAGGGTGACAGGATAAGCAGCAGCCATCCTGCCCAATTATGTAAATGAACAGTACAAATAATGTCCAGGGTACATTTATAATAAGGATTAGTGACCACTGGGGACACTTCCTGGTGTCAGGGCTTTCTGTCATCGGAGAAGAGAGCTGTGATCTGGAAGCTACTGAGAGTGCATATGGGAAACCAAGAAATCCCAACACTTCATTTGTAGTTTACTTCCGGGCATTGGGGCTGCCAGGCCACTTATGTTTCCCCTGGGAAGAGCTGTAATGAAACAGCTCCAAATGGCACTTGAGGAAATGACATTTACTTGTGGAGAGTGGGTGGGTTGCTAGGGGACTTGGAGCCAAGGGCTCCGCTCCGGGGTAAGCAGTGGTGGCTGAGACGGGCTGGATCCCGGGCACTGGGCGCTGCCTACCGTCAGACATGTCCGCGTTCTTGGACAGCTGTTCCAGCTCCCAGCCCAGGTGGGCTGACTCGTTCATGCTCTGCTTCTGAGCAATCTCCAGAACCATGTTTTCTTCCAGCAGCTCCTCAATTCGTTTCTTGTCTGTATCCCGATCCTAGGGCAGAAAGAGGGAAAAGTGTGTGGACTCAGACTCGCAGTATCTCCTCCCTCCACAGCAGGAGGACAGCATGCTTCCTGCCAGACAGACAGCCACCACAACAGGGACTGCTACTAGATAGTCCCGTGACATTTCTACTTAGGTCAAGAAGGAAGTCCTAAGGTCTCAGTGAACACTCTCTGAACATAGGGACACAAGAACAGTGCACTGTGATAGGTGCTCCGGTGATGGGCACTTGTTGGCTCTAAGTAGGTCTCTGCAGCCAATGCTCAACCGCTGAGAGCCACCGAGGACCCTTGAAAAGGACACACCTGTGGTCACTTTTGCAGAAGCAACATAAAAGTCAGGTCCCACAGGTGTCAAGGACAGTTAAGTGCCCACTCAAGCCACTGAGATTGTAGGCTCTTCTTTCAGTCAACAAGCTGCAGCTGACACATCAGAAGAGCCTGCCCTTCCCCACATGCCCGGGCTCCACCGCTAGTCCCGCCCCTCCCCATCTCCTCCCCTCCCCCGCCTCCACCCATGGCACCCGGTCCATTAATACCAGTTCCAAGTCATGGAGTTTGGACTTTAGCTGTAGGTTCTCTTTCTCCAGCTCGTGCACTTTATCACTGCGAGCTCGGGAGGCAGTCAGCTGTTCCTCCAACATGGCCTTGGTCTCAATTAAGATGATGTTGTCTTCCCTCAGCTCCTGAGGAGGAGCAAACCATCAGATAAAAGGCCAGGGTCAGGACCACAGGACTTCTACACAAAGCACTTTCAGGACGCTGTAGCCAAGAGCCAGTCCAGGAACACCCGGCAGGATGCCCAGTTCTTGTCACCCTCACCTGTGCCCTGGAGGCCAGGCAAGTGGACTCTCAAAGAAAACTTCAAGACTCGAGAAAATATTCAGTGGTCCTGGAGTGTGCATCAGTGGTAAGGTGATTGCCTTGTATGCACACGGTCCTGGGTTTGCTCCTGAGCACAGCAAACAAGGGACGGATGGCTTTGAAAAGGTGATTGCCTTGTATGCACACGGTCCTGGGTTTGCTCCTGAGCACAGCTAACAAGGGACGGACAACTTTGAAAAGGTGATTGCCTTGTATGCACACGGTCCTGGGTTTGCTCCTGAGCACAGCTAACAAGGGACGGACAGCTTTGAAAAGGTGATTGCCTTGTATGCACACGGTCCTGGGTTTGCTCCTGAGCACAGCTAATAAGGGACGGACGGCTTTGAAAAGGTGACCCTTCCTCCAGGTCTTCTACAAGCCAGATGATCCTACACTTGGACCCCAGTAGGAGGGAAAGTAGTCTCTGGTGACAGGCCTCAGTTTCCTTTAAAAAGGGGGGATGGGGTACCTGAGAGTCCACAGAGGGGAGGGAACCCAGGACTAAGGCAGATCCTCTCAAGTCAGGATTTATGCCAGATAAATTTATGTCTTCACAGAGGCCAAGTCCCAGCACAGCAGGGCAGGCGGATATGACCCCACAGTCAGGGGCAGGCACAGACTGGCTTCTGCTGGCAGCACAGAGGCCAGCCTGTGTGCCATGCCTGTGAGACCTCTTCTGAGGTTCTCATGTCCCATGAGTCCTTCCCAACAGTGCTTGGTATCCTCGGTGTGTGTCTGTCCAGGATGGACGGACAGACTTGCATTATCTCTCACATGCCTTCACAGTTTATAAAGTATGCACACTGGGAACTGCCACCTTCCTTGGTGGGAAGGATTCTCAAGACTTGCCACACGCAGACTGCAACAAGGACCAAGGCTGTAGCTTCCTCTTTCCCACCAAGTGCCCACTCTCCCACATGGGCCTGAATCCGAGCTTCCTGGTATGGGGAAGCGCTCACAGACATGGGCTTCATCAAACCTGGTCCTGGGGAAGCAGCTCACTGACTCTTAGGACTCCCATGAGCCTCTAGAGACTCCATTTTCAACAAAGACCACAGCACTGTGGCTGGTCCGGCCTTACCTGCTCCTCGCAGCATCCTTTGGAGAGGAGACAGATCAGGGTCAGTGCCCTCTACAGATGAAGGACCAACTCCAGTACAGTAAGGAATGTGCCCCAAGTCACAAACCTGCTTAGGGTTAAGGCTGGGTTCTCTCTCAGGATGGAGGGTTTGGACTTTGTCTTTTCTCCATAGAGAAAATGTTAATAAGAGGCCCAGACTGCCTCTTATGACATTAAGACAGAAAAATGGGGGTGGGGAGGTTTCCTCAAATCAGCAAGCATCCGGTTCATTTTTGTGGTCATTATCTACCCTGTGTCTAATAAGGTCTACCCACCAGCACTTCCAGCCTCTCGCTTCTCTTATTCAGTAAGCAACCACAGGGCAGCTTCCACTCCTTAGGCATACTGTGAGCTCCTTACTCAGTCTTCAAAACCCATCCTGAATGGGACTCCCTCTGGGGACTTGGTAGTCTCCTTTGACCTGTTCACTAGATCAAGTCAGGTATTTCTGGGTTTCTATCCTTCCCTGTTCCTGCCCTGAGGTAATGGTGGCTGTCCTGTCCCCACTCCTGGAACTCTTTGGGGCAGGACTGGTACACTTCTGCACAAGGGGAATATGCTGGCCCTTGAGGGACTCAGATATCCTGAGTCAGAGGATATCTGAGTCACAGGCAGAGACAGCACCCAACAGAACCATCTCTAAGCTGCTTCCGTACTGTGTGTTGGTACTCCCAATGCTCACAGTAGTAGACAACAGACATAACCCACCCTGCCTCACACATCAACGACTTCACCAGACAGAGCAGCCCTGAAGGATGCTATGTTCAAGTTCCAGCGGACCAAAAGTTCCACCAGTGGTCTGCAGGGTTGAGAGGGCTGACTCCGTTGCTCTGGGCAGCTGTCTGAGGCTGGCATATCTATCTGCCCCAACCAGAAGGCTGTTATCAAGCCCAACCCCACCCAGGGTGTTTATACAGCCAGAGGTTAGACTGGAGAGTCCTCTTCTGATCTGCCACTGTGACGAGAGAGAGAGAGAGAGAGAGAGAGAGAGAGAGAGAGAGAGAGAGAGAGANTCTATCTGCCCCAACCAGAAGGCTGTTATCAAGCCCAACCCCACCCAGGGTGTTTATACAGCCAGAGGTTAGACTGGAGAGTCCTCTTCTGATCTACAAATATAGAGAGAGAGAGAGAGAGAGAGAGAGAGAGAGAGAGAGAGAGAGAGAGAGAGAGAGAGAGAAGCGCTGTGTGGCCTCTCAGGCTGGATCTCTCCACCTCACTAAAAATGTGGGTTAATAACGTGTATACAATTCTCAGCACGCAATGTCCGGAATCGCCAGCTGGCCAGGCACAAGCACTTCACACCTGTGAGGAACAAAGTTCGTCCTAACAATCACCCATGAAACAGCTCCCTTATCAACAGACATAAAGTGTTTTGCAAGGGCTTGGGGTGTTGCTGAGCAGCAAATGCTTACATGAAGGCCTGAGTTCTGGTCCTAACACCAGAAAAACAAAAGCAAACAACAACAACAACAAAAACTGGTTTCCAGGAGTACCTCTTGATCCCCACAAACAGCAAACACCAGAGGGGATATGGAGTCAAAGAAACGGTCTCCTTCCCAGTGAGCTTGGGATCACAACACACAATGGCTCCTAGCGTCCACTGCAACAGAAAACCCAGGGGTGCTGGGGGAAGCAAGAGCTGGGCCACTGGGCACATAGCAACAGGTCTCTGGCTCCTTCCTACCCCGACTCTAGAAGGACGATCCCTCACGCCATGCCTCACTCACTTCTAAGTTCCACTGCCACGGAGAGTAAAGGGCAGGATGCGCTCCATCCTCAAGGCTGGCCGGCCGGCCTGCCTGCCTGCAATAGGACCTGACCTGAAGAAATGCAGGGCCAGACCAGAAACCAAAGAGCCCTTCTGTCCTGTTCCACCTCGACAGATCTCATCACAGTCCCCAGAAGCAACAGGGCTGAAGCCCCAAGGCAGAAGAGAAGGCTGCCCACCCAGCACCTGAGTCCCCCTCAGCAAGCTCCCTGGAATTTAACATTCCTCACATGATGCTTAGCTGCACATGAACTGTGGGAGGCTGGGGTCTCTCCACAAGCAACCCCAGTTCTCCTGCACCACTCTGCTATGCCCCCTTTTCCCCTTATGGTCAAGGCTCCCCACAGTCTCTGGCAGCTGGTCAGGGCTCTGGAGACTGCCAGACACATTCCGATTCCAGACCACTTGCTTAGCAACTGTGATGCCTTTTCTTGTCTGAAGAAAGGAGGCTGCTACACCTCACAGGGTCACTGTGGGCCTTAAATGCTATGGGAGGGGCCTAGAGCTAAACACAGTTTGGGCTCTAGAGTCACTACTGCCCACCTAAAGGCTGCACTGTGTTCCTCTTCTGTAAAGGACCAGAGAGCAATGCTCTCTGTCAGAGGTAGGGATGAGGTATCATGTTCCAATAAAACTTCACCCATAAAAGCCAATGGTGGGCTGGATTTAATCTAGAGACTACAGTTAACTGGCTTCAGAGTAGAGAACCTCATTGGTACAGAGGCACAGTACGACACAGACTATCTTCCCAGGCTATCTTCCCAGGCTCACAGTCTGGTCAGGAAACAGAAATATACATTACGGTGATACTGTATTTGACACACTACCCCGAAAGAAGAGGCAGGCTTATAAAAAGAACTGTGAGACGTGAGATTGGGGACATGACTCGCTAAGCTCACAGACTCAGCCCTGTTCCGGCCCAAAGCTGACAACTCCTGTATGAACAAGGAGAGGTGGCAGCCTGGGAAGGGCTTGTGCAAAGATGCAGAGGACTGGGGCACAGGATGTGGGGTACAGCAAAGGAAGAGCATCACATCACCCCAACGATGGAGGGGTACTGTGTGGACCACTGGAGAAGGCCAGGGAACCGAGTACCATAGCCAGCTTAGATTCAGGGAGGGCGTCTGTGCGTGGATGCTGGAGTAACCAGAGCAAGCCAGCAGGAGGCAGTGGAGAGTAATGCACAGGCAGCATGCAGGGAGGTGGGGACCTGAGTTTACAGGATGCCAGGGAGCCTGACCCATGTGGGGCGGGGTGGGGTGAGGAGACAAAAGGGAGGTGAACTGCTGCTTGGGCTTAAGCACCAAGTGCAAGGAAACGATTGGGCTCCACAGTGACCACAGGCTGCTATGGAAGGCAGACGATGATTCTGGACTCTTTAACTAAGACTGCAGTGGATGCAGCTCTGAGAGGGATTCAACGCTCAAGGCACTGGGTACTTATCATCAGTGAGCCCTGAGCACCACCCGCTGAAGGTTAACAAGCACATCCAGGAACCTCACCATACAGGGTAGTGAGTGAGTCAGCCCGGAGTCACCACACAGTGTCTATCCCTTCCTGACCCTGGGCCCCACTGCTGTTGTGTGTGGTTCTAGAATGGGGGGCACTAGGTATGAAACACGATGGAACTGATCACTAACCTGGGTCCTAAGACCGGGGCCTTGCTAGTGACCCACCCATCTCTCTGGCTGCCTCTTCTCTGCAGGACCTGTTCCAGAGCATTTATCTCCACTCAGGGGTTCCCTACAGAGAAAGGCTGGCTAGGATAAGCTGCAGGCATGCCTCTGTGCCTGGGAGGCCAGGGCAGGACACGCCCCTCCTTTCCTAACAGGACAAGACTTGCCCCACATTTGGCAGGATAGCATACTGCTGTGCCTCAGCCCCTCTGATTAGCCCGAAACTTGCACTTCTTAGGAAGCTGTTGGTCTGCACAGTACAGGGGGGACCATTGCCACTATGCCCAGGGTGCACCCAGCACCCGGGCATCGGCTGTTAGCCTTGGGCAGAAAGTAGAAGCCAATCACAGAGTTTTCAAAGGGAGTCCCACGGGCTGGTGGTGTGCCCGGTGGTGTGCCCACCCCTCAGTTCCTCCTGTCTCTGGGTCGTTATCCTGCTCCCTGCCAATCAGTTTCAACCCTTCTGAGAACTGGACCAGAAGCCAGGGAAAGACTGTTGGAGTTTAAAAACAAACTGTAAATCTGTGGTCCACATTTGACTAAGGAAAGCTGCCCGTGCACCCGAGTTCTTCCTTTATCTTCTCCTCCCGCCTGGCACTGCCACACTCTTCCTCTGGGGATCCGAACTGGTGCATTTTCAGGTCAGACAGAATGTCTGTGTCACCCCGCCCCTAGTACGGTTACTCAAAAGCGTCACAAATGTGGCTGGCTGACTGGAAGCCATAGCCAGACTGTATCTCTTATCTGTATCCTATGCTGCTTGGGTGAGCACTGTAACTAGGCTCCCTCTAGTCCCAGGAAGAGTGAACCATAAGCGTCTCTCTCCCCTGCACTCTCCCCAGAGCACAATACCCTGCATGGCAACTGCTTCGTGCTGTGGTTCCCAAGGATCTTGCCTCTGTTAGCTAGTGAGGAATCCCCAGGAGGGCTGGAAGCCCACACAGACAGAGCCAGCCTCTGACCACGGACAGGTACTGAGTTCCGTATTCTCACCTGTGGAAGTGAGCATCCTCCATCCAAGAGCCTCAGTCAAACAGTATGTGTGGTCGTGTGAACCTGAGATTAACCTGGAAGCCTCATGCACTCAAGGAACAGTGCTGTTCCTTGCTGGGAGTTACAGTTCTTTCTTGAAAAAAATAAATAACAAAGCCTGATGGGAAAGTACTGTGGCCTGTGGGTTTGTTTTTATAAGTGCCTGCAAAATGTGTCTTAAGGTCACTTAATTGGGAATTCCCAGGGAACAGTCTTGACCAAGTCCATTGTGGTCAGTATTTAAAAAAACTTGCTTCAAGTTTGGCTCAAAATGGTGGAACTGGTTTTTCTCTCATGAATGAATCTGTAACCCTAACCCTGATTAATAGTCGCCTATAATCCTAATATCTCAGGAGGTTGAGACAGAAGGATCCACTCCAGGCTACACTTGTAAGACCCTGTTTGAAACTGGCGAAGGTGCAGCAGCACAGGCGTGCAGAAGCACCACCTACCGAGACAGAGACGTCTGAGGCTGCTCCTCAGAGCCTCAGGAATACAGGAATTCAAATTCACTCACTCGCATCCTGTCTGTCTGTCTGTCTGTCTGTCTGTCTGTCTGTCTGTCTGTGTGTCCAGAAGGCCAGAGATGGTGCTGAGGAACTTCTCCAGTCCTTTCTACTTTATTTAAAAGGCTCACTGACTAGAAAGACTCGCTGGCCAGCCAGCCCCAGGGATCTTCCTGTGTCCAGACCACAGCACCAGGACTGCGGTGCAATGTGAGCTCAGGACCTCCCGATGCTGTAGCTAGACTACTGAGCCATCATCAACCCTCACCTTTTGTGCATGTCTATTTTTTATACATATGGGTGTTTCACCTGCATGTGTACCTGTGCTACCCAGCGTGTCATGCACAGGAAGTCCAGAGAAGGACGCTGGCTGTCCTCTTCTGTCCTCTACTGTATTCGCCTGAGATACAATCTCCCACGAACCTGGAAGGCACGATTTCTCTACCCACAAACCCTGTCACTACTTGGATCCTTACAACTGTAAAGCAGCTGTTCTTACGCAGTGATGGTCTCAGACTCGGCTGTCTATGGGATTCCTCTTTTTAATTGTTTGAGACAAGGTCTTGTACAATTCAGGCTGGCTCCAGACTTACTGTGCAGCCAGGAATGACTCCTGATCCTCCTGCCCCTGCCTCCTAAGAGACGAGATTGCAGGTATGTGCCCCACCCCCCATGAGTATGTGGCACCACATGGGTATGTACACCCACACAGGCATGTACTGCCACACCCACTCACCTTACCCTGTCTCTTCTATCACTAATATTAGGTTATAAAAAATATAAAATGTACTGAAAAGTCAAAATTACAATGGTCTACACCTCCACACACATCTCCCTGATTCTATGATGAACATTTCAGCATACTTGCTTCATCTCAAGCCTAAGCATCTACCCTCTGCTCTAACTCCTCATTTTTACCTCCAGATGCCCACACCTTGTGCCTTCTCTAACCTTAGGACTCCCACAGGTCAGCCGCAATCTACACACTCTCCTACACAATCTACACACATTGGTTTAATGGCTTAGAAGCAATTCTTACTTCTCCCTGGAGAACTATTAGTTACTGATGGATGCCGGGGAGGAGAGTATGTGCCTTAGCTGTGTGCTCCATGGTAAGCCAATCGGCTGCATTGGCCAATTCCACACCCACGGTCACGCAGGCAGTCTTGGTTAAACTGTGGTCCCAAAACAAAGCAAAGGAACACGAACATGGAACAGGGACTTGTTGGGAGGACTGGCTGGGGTGAGTAACAATGCATTACACGCATGGTTGAAATAGGAGAAAATTAATTTAGTTAATAATAATAATAAAAAAAAATTTGGGCTGGAGAGATGGCTCAGCGGGTAAGAGCACTGACTGCTCTTCCAAAGGTCCTGAGTTCAAATCCCAGCAACCACATGGTGGCTCAACCACCCATAATGAGACCTGATGCCCTCTTCTGGCGCGTCTGAAGACAGCTACAGTGTACTTATGTATAATAATAAATAAAATCTTAAAAAATAAAAAAAAGATTCTTAAGGAACTCCTAGGGAAAAGGTATTATTACAACCCTTGAAAAAATGCATTATCACAATAGTTTCAAAAATTCTGAGCCGGACGTGGTGGCGCACGCCTTTAATCCCAGCACTCAGGAGGCAGAGGCAGGCGGACTTCTGAGTTCGAGGCCAGCCTGGTCTACANAGTGAGTTCCAGGACAGCCAAGGCTATACAGAGAAACCCTGTCCCAAGAAACCAAAAATAAAATAAAATAAAATAAAATCTGATTTTTACATTAAGTTAGATATAATTAATTAAAAATAAACTTAGACCCATTAAAATGAACTGTGCATTAAGACAGCACTGGGCCCCTGACAAGAAGACGCTCAACACTAAGAGGTGCTTATAGGCTCAGGCCCAGCCCTCTGATAGGAGAGCAATTATCCTAATCTCTGTAGGCCCAGACAACACCAGGAACTTCAGGCAAAGCAAGCTACCCAAGCTCTCTGGGCTGCACCTGAACTTAGTGGCAACTTACTCCCCTTGAGTGAACACTGTGTGCACAGGCCAGAGGTGGCCGGGGACAGTCTGTATCTACAAGATGCGCAGCAGTCACCAGATCTACAATGCAGTGCCAAGAGAGAATCCAGTAAGCATGGTTCCCCAGTCCCTGGTGTGGGCCAGGACTGTTCCAGTTGCTAAGAACATATATCTACCAGCAACGTAAACAAGCTCCTTTCCAGAAAGGCCTTCCTGGCTGGGCCCAGGGAAGTAGGGAGACAGGCTTGAGTGCCAGTCCAAAGGAGCTTCTGAGATATACACCACATTCCACTCAGCAGACCCTTAAGACGGTACATTGGCTGGCTGAGCCCCCAAAGCCCTCCAAATTCACTTGCACTGTCTACCATGGCCATACCAGGACTGAGTAGTCCTGACCTCACCCTACTGACTGCCACGTTTGCTGCTTTCTCCAGCTTCCCAGAATCTGATTCCTCCTCTGTACGGTACTCCCAGCCTGTAGCTGTTCCCCACCACCAGGCTCCTCTTTCTCACAGTGGCCTCCCCAGGAAAGCATTCTTGGTCCCTCACCATGCTCTGAGGGAGGGCCCTCTTGTGGGGTTCCCACAGAACACTTGGACATCACATACTAACTGCAGGCTTGCTCACTTGCTTCTCGGCGGACAGGGAGCTCTAAGAGGGGACTGATGGTGTCCCTGCCACTCCCATGACGGTCTCCACACTGCTCAGTCAACATCACAACAGCGGCAAAGTCAATCCCATCCCACACCAAAGTATTCCAAGTGTGGAGAGGGCAAAGGAGTCACTGTCCTACACATTCTCTAGGGGCAGCTCACACAGCTGCTGGGAATTCTTCAACACAAGAAGGAACATCCAGGTACTGTGTGCTCTGTCATTACCCAAGTCCTGAAGTCATATTCATGAGAAGAGCATGCTTCTCCTCTCAGGCCCAATTCATGGGGTAGCTCTGACCCCACAGTGTCTGCAAACCATGCATGTTATCATCGCCTGCTCTGAAAGGTCTCATGTTAGACACATGTATCCGTTCTTACTCTTAACAGAATGAAGGAGAAACCCAAAGAACTACTTACTTCATGATAACTTCCTATGAAACTAAGACTCCCTGCAAACCTCTTCAAAGCTGAGGTATTCCTTGTTCAGAGGACATGACTCCTACTACATCTACTACATCATCATCATCACCATCATCTCAGCAGCAGCAGCAGCACCACCACCAATAACAACAACACCGTAGCAGCAGCAGTTCCTAGCACAGTAGCTTATCTGCATGGAGGGAGAAGGTTGGGACAATGTTGGAATGAACATGAAGTCTAAGTCTGGGTCTGGGTCTGGATCTGGGGACCCACCCACCTCTGGGGAACAGAGTACTAGGGTGAGTTCTGGCCATCACACTGTACTCCTGACCCTGTCTGGGTACCTTTCGAGGTTCAACTTCAGGGGGAGCTGCCGAGGCAGCAGTTTTTGAAACTGTACTGTACCACGCCTGAGGCTCCAACGGTGGCATCTGAGTGTGCACACTCTCCACCTGCAGCCCTTCTTCAGGCTCGACCTCACACTTCCTCAGGCAGCCAGGGAGCTGTCCCCAAGACAAAGGGGGGCCTGGGCTCCCGCTCCAGCTCCTTGTCCAGAATCCAAGATGTCTTCTTAGCAGGGAGCAAAGTGAGTCACTCAGCTACTCACATTCCTCATGGGGACACCGCTGAGTGCTCTGGGAAACACTGCTCAGCCGTAGCCTTTAGAGCTCATCTCATCAGCCATGGCTACAGCTGGAGGGTGAGTGTGGCAGCAGGAGAGCCAAGTCCCACAGCAGGGAGGACAGGAGGGCACCTAGACCTGTGCTCAGTCACCCCAGAAGCTACCAGGCAACCAGGAAGAAACACTGGGGTTTCTTACAGCAAATAAGTGCCCTTAATGAGTGCTAAACTCTAGTCTCTGGCGTTCACATGTTGTGAGCAGTCATTCAGTGTCACTGCCCAAGGAGGGGAGGGGGCAAGATTCACAAACCTTCAGCCAGCAAAGGGGATCTAGATTTGCAAAGATATCGCAGAGCACGACCAGGGCATCAGGGACTTCCCCTGGGTCCCCTTGATTTGTTCATCCGGCTTGACCTGTAACTTGCACAGGATTTAATGTAAAGCCTTGAGCTGGGCTTGCTAGCATGCACCTATAGCCCAAGCACTAAGAAGGTAGATGAAAGGTACCGGAGCCCAGGCATTCAAGGCCAGTGTGGGCAGAAAAGCAAAGCCCAATCTCAAAAAAGAACACACACACACACACACACACACACACACACACACATACACATGCATGTGCGCGCACACCCACACCCACCCCCCGAGACAGAGAGCCTGGGGGCATAAAACCATTTGCTACATAAGACTGACAGCTCAAGTTGAATCCCTAGAATCCACATCAAGAACTAGACGCAAGGGGGTGGAGAGGTAGCTCAGTGGTTAACACTGCTCACTGCTTTTGCAGAGGACCCAAGTTTAGTTCCCAGTACCTATGTGTTGAGCAGATCACAACCACCTTTAACCTCAGCCTCTGTGGGCACCCGCACACACATGCACATAGTCCCTGCCAACACACACACCACTGTACATATATGCGCATGGTTCCTACCTACACACATACGTTAAAAATAAGGTTAATCTTTTAAAAAGTTTGTGAAAGCCTGATGTGACGGCACACATCTGATGTCACAGCATCCCTATAGTGAGAGGTGGGAAGCAGCCTGTTGAACACAGCTGTATAACCACAGAAACCAGAAACACACAGACATGGACAGACAGACACACACACACACACAGCGTGGGGTGAACACAGCCGTATGACCACAGAAACCAGAAAGTCACAGACACACAGACAGACAGACAGA
>NC_034596.1:95460839-95468775 GCF_900095145.1 Mus pahari
ACACACGGGGTGAACACAGCTGTATAACCACAGAAACCAGACAGACACACAGAGAGACAAAGAGACAGACAGACAGACAGACAGACAGACAGACAGACACACACACACACACAGAGCGTGGGGTGAACACAGCTATATAACCACAGAAACCAGAAAGACACAGACACAGACAGACAGATAGACATACAGACACAGACACAGACACACAGCATGTGCCCATAGTTGCAAACGCAACAAGTTAAGTAACAGAAATAAGCTGGCAGGCTTCCATTGTCTGTGAGTAGATGGGGGACCTGTGCAGGCACCGGTACTGGTACTCCACACTGTGCATTTTAAAGACTTCAACAGTATTTTTGTTTTATAGATGCAGAGACTGAGGCCTAGCAAGCAGTGCAGAAATTACGAGCCTTAAGAAACAAAACCCAAAACAAACAAACAAACCAAACTATAAACAGAAGTATCATTATGTTGTCCTGACTAGTTTTATGTCAACTTGATACAAGCTAGAGTCATTTGGGAAGACAAACTCTCAACTGAGAAAATGCCTCCAAATGACTGGCCAGAAGGCAAGGCCAGAGTGCATTTTCTTCGAGATTGATATGGGGGGGTCAGGCCCATTGTAGGTGGTGCTATGCCCGAGCTGAGCAAGCCAGGAAGGAGCACTCTTCCTCAGCCTCTCCATCAGCTCCTGCATCTAGGTTCTGTCAATGATGAACTACAAGCTGCAGTATGAAATAAACCCTTTCCTCCCAAAGTTTCTTTTGGTCATGGTGCTTATCACAGCAGTAGAAACCCTCAGATAGGCATGAAGTAGGAGAAAGAAAAACTCGAAGAAGCATCACTGCCCTTTATCAGTCACCTCTACTCCTGCTGGCGCATCCGACATCTGGAGATACAAGAAGGGCTAGAGGGAGACGCAGAAGGACCTAGCCAAGTGAGCTATAAAGGAAGCAGCTGCTTCAGTATGACTCTCTCCTCAGATGCTTCGGAGGCCATGTCCAGCAGCAGTGTATGGAAGCCTGCCCAGCCACCTCCATCTTGAGGGCTGGCCAATTACCTCCATGCGAGCCTTGTAGAAGTCCACATCGTGTAGCTTCTCCTTGCAGCGTACCAGCTCCATCTCCAGCCTCTCCACACGGTTCGCCTTTTCCCTCAGGGAGTCCAGCTCATCCCGATAGGCACGGGCTGACCGGGCATCAGCTGCAAGCTGAATATTCTGTAAGAGTGGAAACCCAGATTAAGGCACCCATTTGAGGAGGAAGAAAGGGTCAATTCCTACAGTGTGGGGGTCTCCTGGTGGCCAAGGAGTGACATGTCCATGCCTCCCCACACTAAGAAACATGGTTGGCACCCTGAGGATGCTCTCACGACAACTCTGGACAGCTTTGCTGGACGAGTTCCATGTAACATTCCTGATCCCCTGGGGCCAGTTACTGGGGAACCCCAGACTCAGCCCCTGGACATGCAGGCCCAGGCCTTGTGCTCACATCTTGCTTGGCCTTCTGAAGCTCCAGGACCAGCTGATCCACCTCGTGCCTGGTGTCTGCAAGCTGCTCCGTCTTCTCCTCCCTGCACGGGTGATTAGGAGATTGTGAGGGGGAGGATGCTCCTTGGCAGGCTTTGGGAACAGGCTGCTGCTACTTCTAGGACCACAGAGGAGAAAGGAGGGCACAGGCTTCTGGGAGCCTGTGAGAGTGTTCCGGACACTTGTGTGTGTGTGCATGTGTAACCTAGACATTTGATGGTCCATGTCCTTCTTTACGCCCTCCATGTTATTTTCCTTGAGGCAGGGTTTCTCACTGAAGGAGGAACTTGCTATTTCAGTTAGACCAGCTAGCCAGCAAGCCCTGGGGATCCTTCTATCTCAATCTCCCAGTGCAGGGCTACAGATGTGCTATTATGTGGGTGTTGGGGTTCCAAACTCTGCAAGTTCTCTACCCACTAAGCCATCTCCCCGGCTCAAAAGCCTTAGGTTTCTAACATGTACCCTTAAACTGGGTCTAATCATCTCCTGTTGTCCCTAAGTGTACAAGATGGACAGAGTGTGTAGCCACAGCTCTGTGAGTTCACAGATGACTCCGTGAGACCAGATATGGAGAACCAGGGTTGAGCAACTCCCCAGATGGACAAGTCACGTTCAAGAAAACAGGAAAGACCCAAGTGAGCCAAGAAAACACTCCACTCACCCAGCCCTATACTGAGCCTGCTCTGCACAGCACAGCACAGCACAGCAGCCTGCTTTGATAGACCGTCTGGCTGAAGCCTAAGCATCAGGAAGCCCTCTCTACAAGTGTGGGCCTGCAGAGGGCTGGCGATGAGCCTTCAGCCACAAGGAGCTCAGAGCAGCCCTGCCAGCCGCATGTCAGCAGAGCTAGCTATCCCACACCACCACACGTGCAAGCAAACGACACGAGAAGACCGTGTTTGGTCCACACCACAAAGAAGAGGGAAAAGCAGGAAGACTCACAGCTCCTGCCTGACGCGCCGCAGCCTGGCCTTGGTGTCAGCCAGCTCCACGGCCAGGTGCTGCTTGTCCTCACTGGACAGGCTGCTGGTGGGGCTGGGTGTGGAGTCTGGGCTAGAGAACTTGCCGGGGCTGGGGGGGTGCTGCGCCTGGAGGTAGTCCCTCTCTTGCGTCAGGTCCACGATCAGCTGCACGAGACAGGGATAAGACGGGAACGCACAACTTCACCAGTGTCCCCTGGACTGGCGCAAGGTCTGGACCCTGACTAGGTGAAGAACCACTGAACAAAAGACTGAGAACCAGGAGGGAGATGATGTTACATGTTTTCAGAAGGAGGTACTATTTAGTGTGACAGAAGGTGAATGGAAACAGCCCACACACATGCTAGGGATCCTGTCGGTCTCTGTCTTCCTGTGGGCATCTCCTCAAAGACCATTCGAGGCAGGGCTATTCCCAGGTGAAATACCAGTGTCCCACCCCAACGATCCTGACCAGCAGGCTGGGAGGCATTCAGACCCGAGAGAGAAGAGCTGGAGGAGCGGCCACCTCGGGGACCCATCCTGCCGGCTACAGCTGCCCCACAGGCGAACCTCGGTACACTCGTCACGCTCATCGATGAGTCTGCGGAGGTGGAACACCATGTTTCTGGAGAGGGCCTCCAGCTCCTCTGGGGCCACATCTGGCAACTCCAGCCACTGCAGGTCAAACACATTCTCCTGGTTGTGGGTCACCTGTAAGAATATGGCCAGTATTGCAGAGGCTGCTGTGCTCGGCCCTGGTATTCCTGAATGCACAGGGCCATGCATTGTGTGACCCAGGCAGAGGCCAGAGCCCACTCTACACCTCATTCCCACACCAGCACAGCCACCTCCTTCTCGGACATCACTAGGCCCTCACTGAGAAGATTCCCATGCCTAGCAGAAGGGCTCCGCAAGGCAGGTCAGAAGCCATGAATACAAGCTACCTCTCCTTTCCTGGGATGACAAGACACAGTCACTGGGATGCCCTAAGCTGCAATTACTTATAAGCTAGAGAAGGTAGGCCTCTCAGTGGGAGGATGAAGAATAGACCTTACCTTATTCCTTAAAATAAAATCTAATGCAAACAGAACAAAATGTTAAACCTCTTAGTTCACAACAGTGCACACAGAGCACTCTTGGCTTTCTTCGGGGGAGTTATTTACAGTCTAAGGCGATTTGGGGGCCTGAGTCTCATTCCCACGGACCACAGGGGGCAGCTTGGCTTTACCACTGTCCTGTGGGAAGAGCTGAGATCTGCTGAGCTACCAGCCTCTCATGGTTGGAAGAGAATCAGTTTAACACACAAGTCTCAAAGGGGACACCAGGAAAAGAGAGAGGCCCACTGGGGAAGCACCCAAGACGTCTGAGTTGGGATAAATCATATCCCATGGTACCCTGAAGCTAAGTTCTGAGGGCCAGGTCTCAGGCTGATGATCTACGCTAGGGCTGGGGGGACCCTGAGTCTCAAGGCCATTGTGGGGTAGCTTCAGGGTCCCCAAGCCAGTGTGGCACATGGTCACCTGCTGAGTTTTTAATTACAGACTCATTCTCTACTTCCATTGATTCTAACAAGCAGCTCCACACAGATCCTAGGCATGTGGGCTTTGAAGAGATACCCGACAAAGCCCTATGCCAGCTGCTGAGTTTGATAATCACACAGGCCTCTTTGGTTGTATATTCCTTTTTATTTTTATTTTTTTAATATCCTGCTATCTGCACAGAAAGGACAGTGAGTGGCAGAGACCTGACAAATCTTAATGACCCCTAGACATACACATTTGCAAACACAACACCCACAAGGAAATTAAAAGGCAGACTGCTTCTTCAGCCCAAAGAGGTACACAGTCATGGTCGAAATTATTTACTCAATACCAACTTTCTCTAACATCAGCTTTACTGGGCCTCAAAATGCAATGAGTGACATCTACAGCCTACTTCAAATCCTGGCTTGAAACTCTCCACCCAGCTACAGCTGTGTCACCAGCACCCACCATGAAAGCCCTGTATATGGTACCTCTTCTAACGGTATAGCAGTTCTTGCACACTCCTATCTACTTGGCCTAATTACAGTGAGTTTTGAGCCCTAACAAGGCACACAGCTCTAAGAGAAAGAAAGGGTCATCCTGGGTGGACATCTGCCCCACAAGGAATCCACATTTTCAGCTGATGTCATTTCAGTCAACCTTAGGCAGGGGGCAGGAAGGACTGGCTTGTCCTTCCCCAAGGCCGTGTGACAGTGTAGAGGCCTCCTGAGGAGTGCTCTCTCAGGATGGGCTGGTATTGACATCTCTCTCGGTGGCAGCTTGTTTCCTTGTGTGTCACTGACAGCAGCGGAGACTCTCTATAAAGATCAACTGTTCAGAGAGGTTCTGACATTTGCCAGAATATATATTCAGGGCTTATAAATCAAACTCTGAGCCTAAACCACTTGACAGCTCTTAAAAATAGTCTGCGTCCATATAAGGCAAGAAGAAGCAGGCAGAAGATGACTTGATTGAAATGTGTGTGGTGTGCCTGTTTTTCAACCTCTATTTTATTTTAGTTTGCTGGTGGCTAGCTAAACAGAATCAATGCGCCTGTGGTGTAATGAAACCGATAATTAACAAAATCATTCACGGTGATGTAGTCCCCAAACTTTCCCACTGTGGAGATGCTGCTTCTTGCTACAGTTCTAATGTCCATGGCCACCCCTGCCTGCCCCCACACCTACCTCCTGGATATGAGCCACAATGCCAGCCTGGGTCTCGATGTCCAGCTGTTTGATTCTCTCAATGAACTCCTCTTTTCTCTCACACTGTGAGGGGTTATATGAATCAATATAAGCATTTATCCAGGTGCAGGAAACCCGGGTAACAACCACACCCCCGCACGCTGCAGCCTGGGGTCCTGGTACTGTCCTTAGAGCAAGGCTTTGCACAAAGCTCTTCGGGCCACCTACAGGAGACAGGCTGCAGAAGCCCAGGTTTGATCCCACACAAGCATTTCTTCCCAGGCAAAGGGAGCACATGCCACTCAAGACGAGGACAGGCACACCCCAGAGGCACTTGTTTCTGCTTGGTGGCACTGGGGACAGAACCCAGGGCTTTAGACATACTACCCAAGCAGGCTGTTACAGAGCCTGGCTCCAGCCTTTGGTTTTTTGAGACAAGGTCTCTGTAGCCTAGGTTATCATAAAATTCATATTACTCCTGCCCTAATGCCAGCCAAGCGCTAGGGTTACAGGAGTGTGTCACTACACCCTACTATATGCTGACAGTTTTACATTTTCTGTCCTCTAAGGGCAGTTCTGGGAACTGTCACAGTTCCTCAACCCTGCCACTGTAGCTGGAAAGCACGCAGTGACAATCGCAAAGAAGTGAAGAGGACAGTAGCTCAATAAAATTTATTTACAAAAATAAGTGCCTGAGATCTGGCCTACATGCTATAGGGACCAGTATGGTAGCCTGGACCAAAGAACTACAAACAGCTGTCATACTGCCTCCTAGGAACTCCTGTAATGATGATGGACTGGCCACCCAGGACCCTCCCTAACCACTGCATAGCCCTACCTGGACGGCACAGCCCAGCACCAGCAGCAGGACCTTCTTAATCTCCTCCATGCTCTTCCCTGTGTCAAAACAGCAACAGATTTAATCAAATACAACTGCGTAAGTAAGTTCCAAGAGATGTGTATTTTGCTTTAAGGAGGGGGAAAAAAAATCAGATAAAGACCAAAACAAAACAGCCCCACAACGACAACAAACTAGTAGCTACTTACATGTGCACACTATGTAGAAGTTCATTTATCCTTTTACCTCATGAGAACTTTGTGCAGAACCATTTGAGGCCTTTACCACTCGCGTACTTCATAAATCCCCCTCTCTAATAATTGATAGGCCTCTCCATCAGCAAACACTTTCAGTGTGTGCTGTAAGCAATGTCCAGTAGGAGACAACTGTCTACACAGCTCTGCCTGCTGTCGCACAAGAGCTCTGGAAGAGAGGCAGGACAGTGTGCGAACCACTTATTCAGCTTCACGCTGCCTACACTTTTGTGTCTCCTTGCTCTTCTGCTCGTGAGGCCCCTGTCAGACTGGAGTGCTCTAATATAAACCACAGTAAATATATCTGACACCTTTTGTTTCCTGAGACAAAGGCTTATGATGCAGCCCCGGCTGGCCTGGTCCTTGTGATCCCTCCCCCTTTTCAGAATCCCAAGTTGTGGCATTACAATCACGCACCTGGATATACATTTTTCTTTATGGTTACCAAATCACTTTGCACAAAAGCTCAGACAGGGGCTAGAGAGATGGCTCAGTGGTTAAGAGCACTGACTGCTCTTCCAGAGGTCCTGAGTTCAATTCCCAGCAGCCACATAATGACTCATAACCATCTGTAATGGGATCTGATGCCCTCTGCTGGGCTCTGAAATCAGCTACAATGTACTCACAGAAATAAAATAAATAAATCTTAAAAAGGTCAAATAACCACCAGCTGCTTTCCAGTTTTCAGTATTTTAATACAAGATGCTGCAAAGAGCATCTTAGTGGTCAATTCTCTATGAATAACTGCCTTACACACTTTTCTTGGGGCAAATACTATTACACCTGCCATGTCCTGAAGACAGGCTTTTCCATTCTACTCTGTGCATCATGCAACAGTTCCCACGTTCCAACCTTTGATCAATATACCTGGTCACTGTCTTAATTTTGCCACTAGGATGGGCCCCAAACCAAACTTCATTCATAGTTATCTGCCTCTGCGCTTGAGGCTGAGTGTCTCAATCACTAACCAGTACCAGAGAACCTGGGCTCTCAACTTGGCTTAGTCGCTCCACGATGGGGTGACTGGTTCCTACTTCTGTAAGATGGGGGCAGCTAGCCTGGGTCATGAACAGGGTTCCCATTGTGGTTTGTTAAAACAAACAAACAAACAAAGAAAAACCAACACTGCTGTTTCTGCCCTTTCAACACATCCTGTCATACAACAGGAAAAGAAAGGTGTACTCCAAAACATAACACCATTTTCTCGATAGACTTCTGACTCTACCATACCGATCAACAGGAGACACTTGTGGTATTAATCTTCACTGTCAATTGACTGGACTTGGAAGCTCTTAGGATACCTCTGTAGGTGTCTTTGAGGGCAATGCCAGAGAGACTTAACTGTGGAGAGAAGACCAGCGCTTACATGAATGTAACAGCCTGTGGGTTGGGTCCTGGACTGAAGAAAAAGGAGAGAGGGAAGGAGCCTGGCTGAATGCCTGCACCCCCCACTCTGTCCTGACAGAAGCAGGACATTTGGTGATGTAAGGAGCCCTACACTCCCTCCACAAACCCCACATCTTTCCCCACCATGACAACCCTCTTAGCTCATGAGCCACATACACTCATCTTCCCTTAAGTTGCTTCTGTCTGGTATTTTATTTAAAAAAAGAAAGGAAAAGAAAGGAAAAGAAAGGAAAAGAAAGGAAA
>NC_034596.1:95468805-95483330 GCF_900095145.1 Mus pahari
GAAAGGAAAGGAAAGGAAAGGAAAGGAAAGGAAAGGAAAGGAAAGGAAAGGAAAGGAAAGGAAAGGAAAGGAAAAACCCAAACCACACCCAAGAACTGGGGTACAGGCGAAGAGGTGTGAGCAGTTACCTGGGAGAGCCTACTATTCCTGAGAGAGCCTGCTATTCCTGGCCAAGACTCTGCTGAACTCAACTCCTTGTGCTAGCATGGCTGTCAATCTCTAAAACAGGGAGCTAGCTGGGAGCTCTAGACTCACAGCACCTCCCAAGTTCATGGTGGGGCCCGAGGCCATCTCCTTGTCCTCGGTGACACACCAGAAGATGAGGCCCTGCAGTGTGGATACACTACAGCCTTCTACTTGGCCAGGGGCTCTGATCTACGCATGGCCACACTCTTGGGAAAAAAAAAAAAAAAATTAAGCCTTCCAGGCTGATTTTAATCAGAAGAATAGGAAACTCCTACATTAAGCGCTAACAGCCTCTAGTCAGTCAGGCCAATAGTCTGGGGCACTGCCAGTCAGCATCCACCTCTTTCTCCAGTCACAGATCACTGGCAGGCAGGTGGCCCTCATGTACCCTTGGGCGGACACAAAAGTATTGGCTCCTAGCCCTGCAGTGAGATATACACAGACCCTGCTTCCATGCTTATCTTCCCTTCTTACTGGATCTGAGACAAGGGAAGAAAATGCTTCAAGGGTCTGAGCTCATGAAGAAAATCATTACTCTTCTTCAGTCAAGGGCCAAAGGATCTAATTATAGCAGCCTTCAGAATAACTGAGACAATTCCAGTGATCCATTAGAATAAGAGACTAAAATAATGAGAGGTAGGCTTGAGGGGACAGTCCCCATCAGACAGTGGGAGTAAGCACTGTGTCCTACCACACGGAGGGCAGTTACAGCTCACAGCACGGAACCACACATGCCAAAGAGCTTGTACGGCGGGCTTGGGTGTTCTCACCAGAGATCAGTGCTGGGGCAACGGGTAACTTAAGGATGATCAGTACACACTATAAATGCATCAACACGTCACGGTGCATTCAGTATGTAACTGTCTGTCAATTAAAAACATATCAAAGTGTCAATGAGTGCTGGACAGGCCTGACGCTAGCTAGCAGCCAGAAGGCAAGAAAGTACTTGGACAGAAAGGGGTTCAGAACCTGCACAGATGTGAGGTTCGAAACGACACAGAAGGGGCTGGAGAGATGGCTCGGCAGCCAAGAGCACCGCTGCGCTTCCAGGACCCAGGTCTGATTCCCAGCCTTTATATGGCAACTGTCTGCAGCTCCAGTTCCAGGGATCCAATGCCTTCTGGCATCCATAGACACTAAGCACGTCGGCGATGCACAGACATATATGCTGGCAATACGCCCACACACATGACAATTAAAACTAAACAACAACAAAATCCAATGAGGTCAATGTAAGAACAAGGGTGACCCCGGCATCCTGCCAGCACCCGAGTGCCACCCTGAGCCATTTATGCACCCAAGAAGTCATCCTAATTAAGGGTGAGCTAAAGAAGAGCTGGATGTGGTGGCACACAGCTATAGTATCAGCACCAGGGAGATTAAGGCAGGTTCAGTTCAAGGCCAGCTTGGGATACACAGAAAGATATGTTTCAAACCAAGACAAAACATGGTCGGGTAATGACACCTGCCGCCAAGTGTGACGACCTAATTTTGACCCCCGGGACCCACATAGTTCGAAGGACTAACTCCTTACCTTATACCTCCACACTCATGTGCGGACCCATTCATCACATGCATGCATACACAGAGACAATTAACAAAAGTGTAACATAAAAATTTAGGACAAAAATGTGAAATGTTATCTCTATAGAGCACTGTTCGAAAAATAAAGATTTTTTTATAATGAGGAACAAAGGCAAGAGAATCAAACTTAGAAAAGAAATTTCATAAGAGAAACAATGGAAATAAACCCCTCAGAGCTAAGCAGAGTCTTAGCCCGCTGCACCACACCCATGGCGCCTATTTCTTCCAAGATTTCACTAGTAAAGAAAGAAGCTTTTTTCCTAAGTCCCCCAGGCTACAAGTTTGACTAGTTTCAGGGAACATAGCAGGACTAACTCTCTTGGGTCCCTGTAGTAGGCAGCAGGCAGCAGGCACGCAAGGCTGGGTAACTCAGTCAGCAGCAGAGGACAGCCAAGTCCCCGCCAAGCACCTACTGAACACTGGAAGAATAAAGGTCAGCAAGTGCTCTAAATGCAGACAGATGTGACATAAACGAACATGCCAGACATTTAAAAGAGCTGAGAGACTCAACAGATGGCTCAGTGGCTATAAGTACTGGCTGCTCTTCCATAGGACCCAGGTTTGGTTCCCAGCACCCACATGGCAGTTAACTACTGTAATTCCAGTTCCAAGGGATCTGAGAGTCTTCTGGCTTACATCGCACTGCACACATATGGTACACAGACATACACACAGGCAAAACAACACACACACACACACACACACACACACACACACACACACACACATATAACCTAGAAAAAGGACCTAGTTTGTAGTGTCAAGCAAGGCTTCCAGGCACAGGAAACAGCATGTGCAAAGGTACAGGGGTAGGACAGTATGATGCTTCTCAAACTGTAAATGCTTTGTGGTTAAACCTACTGGAGCTGGGTTTCAGAGAGATGGTGCTGGGAACGACTAGGCCAGATGACTCACAACTCCAGGTAGTGAAGTTAAAACACCCACATTGTCTTGTGGAACCCTGGACGGTCTGCATCAGAGGCGGAGTCTAAGGAAACCCTTCTAGCCTGTTTACAGCCTGACAGAGTCACCCAGTGCTTTGCAGTCAGCATAGAAAGCAGCAGATGAGCTGGCCAGCGAACACACAAAACCGAAAGATGTATCCGGCACCTAGCTCCAGTGCAGGAGAAAGTGACTGATTCCACAGAGAGAGGTGTGGGATGGAAAGTGGTGGGGCAGTTATAGCGTGGAGCTGGGCTAGGTCAGAGGGAAAAGACACTGGACTTTTCCCGAAGCCCATGCAGACAGTAAGGGATCACACCTTAGAGTCCTGAGCACAAGTCTACAGCCTGGTACTGGCATACCATACAGAACTGGTCTTGCATAATGCTGGTATCTTTGGGTGTCTTCCTGCCTCCCTCCTTAGTTCCCTTTGGCTGAAGCCATCGGAATGCTTAGAGCTGACCTCTTGTGTTGAGAGTCAGAACCTGAATGGGCCCCGTCACCTGTAAGAGATGGCTGAGGAGCAGGCAAGCAAGCAAGCATCCTTTTCTAAAGGAGCCCTTCCTGCCCTAGCTGTACACTCAGCCCAGAGGAAGGCAGGAAGGAAGCAGTGGGGACCTGGAGACAGGGTCAAAGAACAGCAGGGCAGCTCAACCCTGTCTTGCTAACTCATCAGGCTGAGGACCTGCAAATCCCAGGCTTGTAGGGGTGGGGGTGGGGGTGGGGGTGGGGGTGGGGGTGGGTGTCTCAGCCTTAGACTCACACAGTACACAGACAGTACTGGCCTGAGCAGGCAGAGATTTGCTGCCTCCGTACCAATGGGCACTGCCACTGTACTTCAGAATCAAGTGCTATGGCTACCATTTGTGTTAACCCCAAAACAGTCCTGAAAGAACACTGTTATCATCTCCATTTTACAAAGGAGGAGGAGGAGGAGGCTGAGTCAGAGAGTTAAGATCTGCTCCTGAGCCCACAGCATCTTCCACCCACCTCCTCTCTGACATCCCAGTACTCACTATGCAAGTGCTCCTCCATTGTTGGTTGACTGACGCTAACTGCTGTAGGAGATCTCTAAGATAGCAGTTTTGGTTTCCACAGATAGATGTCTCTCTTAGTAATTCTACTTTCCGCTCGCCTCTGGGTTTACATGCTAGGGTGGCCCACTAACACTGCTTTCCCTGGTTTTGTATTTAAAAACCAGTCATTTCATAAGCATGATTACAGGGCTGTCCCACTTGTAAAAACAGCAGTTTGAACATGAACGTGGTATCAATAATCTCCCATGTACATCTAGAGGCTCACTCGAGAGGTCTAGTTCTGGGGCCTTCCCGGAAGCTCTATCTAACCCAAAGGCAGGGATTTATTATTCTTTATATTATATAGATAGAATAGCCTCCCATGGCACTGCCATGGAACTGTGCACAAAACTGCTCAAGCGTGGGAGCACGGGACAACCTCCACCATCCACACCCCACTTGAGACATAGGAAGCAGCCTCACATTCTGGGGTGGGGGCGTCTGTTAGCTTTCTCACCCTCTGAATGTGATCACACATGACACCCACCAGGCACACAAGTGACCATGCAATCCCCTATTTTTTATTTAGTCCTTCAGACATTATCAACTATACACTGGTAGGCATACAGGCACACTTCTGTATGAAATGGTACAGGGGTACCCCAAGTGCACCTGACCAGCTGCCCCTTCCATCCTAGTGTCTCTCTGTCTTTCACATCAAGTCTGTCCTATGCCTCTGAGTGCCCTGGCACCACCACAAAGGACAGAAGGCAGCTGTCCCCAGTTTGAAACCACAAGCCCTCAGGACACCCTTACCACCCAAGCCTGACTCTACCAGCCTCGGCTGCAAATTTGACAGAAAATTCACCAAGCAAATAAGAGAGAGGAACACAGTTTGCCCAGGAGAGATGAGGGCCATGCAGAAAAAACACGAGTCAAGGGACCTCCCAGCACCAGATGGAGAACCCCAGGCCCAGACATCAGTGGGAAAGACAAAGACCTTTGACAAATAGCATCTCCTCCTTTACTCTCTTCCTCCGACTTGGCCGCTCGCAGCCACAGAGTGCAGAACTGCTAGCGGCCATGGTGCTGGTGGCTGAGGCTCTCTCTGGACTCGACCACTCCAGGAAGTTTACTAAACAAAGCCTGGTTTCCTAGCAGGCCTTGCTGGCCAGAGGGCTGGCCCTGGACTGCTGCACTGGCCCAAGAGTGTGCTGAGAAGCAAGCTCTATCTGTTCCTAGGAGGCATGGCATGGACTTCTAGTGTTCAGGCCATCAAGTCAGCGCTGTAGCCTGGCAAAAGGGACACATTTCGGGACTAGCAAGGAGCGGGGAAGCCAGGAGCAAGCTAACACGTCCCTCAGAATCAGAACATCAAGGTGCTTTTCTGAGGTGCTGTTCAAGAATCAAACAGGAGACACCAGAATGATCAAAATCCTGGTCAGAATGGGGATTTTACAAACTGACTGCATTTGCTGCTTCTCTCAGTGCTGTGACAAAGTACCTACAGAAAGCAACTTGAATAAAGATGCATGCAGCCTCATGTCTGAAGGAATAGCCTCGTCATGGTAGGAAGCTGTGGTAACAGGCAGGCTCGTGTCTGAAGGAATATACCCGCCATGGTGGGAAGGTGTAGGAAGCAGAAAGATCAATGGTAGTGATCACTGCTTCTGCAGTCAGGACGCAGAGAGATCAATGGTAGTACTCAGTGCTTTTCCTTTTCCTCTTTTTATTCAGTCCCAGACTCGTTCTGAAAATGTCCTCAGAAACACACGGGGATCCCAACCGAATCAAGCTAACAACTATTAACCATTAGCACTTACATTTTTCTCTCTCCTCATTCAAAGAACTAAAGGTTTTTCCAATTTATAGTCAGCAAGATGCTTGTTGGTAAAAGTGCCTGTCACCAAGCCTAACAACCTGAGACTGATTCCCCACATGATGGAAAAGAGAGGGCAGGCTCCTGAGGTTACACTGTGGTGTAACACCACACACACACACACACACACACACAGAGAGAGAGAGAGAGAGAGAGAGAGAGAGAGAGAGAGAGAGAGAGAGAGAATATGTAGTAAATAAATAAATAAATAAACAGGGTTAGAACAAATACAGGCCTGGATAATGAGATAAAGGCATAGGCAGAGCCGGGCGGTGGTGGCGCACGCCTTTAATCCCAGCACTTGGGAGGCAGAGGCAGGTGGATTTCTGAGTTCGAGGCCAGCCTGGTCTAGCCTCACAGAGTGAGTTCCAGGACAGCCAAGACTACACAGAGAAACCCTGTCTCAAAAAAAAAAAAAAAAAAAAGGCATAGGCAGGCTGGAGGAAGGGCAGGAGACCGGCTCAGCAGCCCTGCCACCCCATCCCCCACCCACCCACTGTGGGACCACAGGCAGGCAGGCAGCCTGGGAGGAAAGGGGAGGGCCTTCTGAGGGGGAGCAACCTAGCTATCAACAAGGTGGATGGTGACAGGCAGAGCCTGTACCCTTGCGGGGGTTGCAGGAGGTAGCCTGTAGAAAGAGCACACCCACCTTGGTACCCACCCTAGTTAGCTGTGCAGGGCTGTTCCGTGTGGGCTGCGTGAGGGAGGCTTCCATGGATCCAGAACTTAAGGGTAAGGAGGCATGGCTGCCTTGAAGCAGTCCTCCCAATGGGCTGGATCCTGCACATCTCCAACCCCGAGCTCCTCCCACCTTGTTGCCTCTACAGTCTGGATGGAGAATGCCCCCCAAAGGCCCATATGTTGAAGGCCTGGTCCCACAGAAGAATAATGAAGAGATTTAACAGGTAGAACCTAATGGGAATTCTACATTTTGTCCACTGAGAACCTCTGCTCTGTGGCCCTAATGTGGGCAGTTTTGCTCCAACATATGCTTCAAGGTTCCAAAGAACTGAACTGTGAACTGCTGATGTGTGGCAGCATCCCGACCACATGATTAGGCCATTCCCCTGTAAGAGGGGATCATCTCAAGTACTACTTCTGTGACAGAAAGCAAGCATGACTTGCCTTCTCTGCTAAGGGCTCATCAAATCCCTGCCCAAATACCTCCGCTCTCCTCTTGCCTGGGTAAAATTAATTATCCCTCTGCACAGAGAAGCACGAGGGGGTGACCTCCATTATGCGTTCTCCTCTATACACTGGGGACTTCTCTGTGGCTCCAGGCTCACTGGATCCACCTAGTGACTATCTGAACAGCAAGTGCTGGGGAGCAGGGTTAGGCTGAGCTCCTTCTGCAAGGCTCCAGCCAAGGGGCAGCCTGCTAGGATGGAAAAAGATGCAAGGGCATTTGTGTCTCCTCAAGAGGGGCCAGAAAGCAGGCCTGTGGCTCTCTCAACCAGAACAGCAGACATGCCAGGGTCCTGCTACTTGTGGCCAAAGAGGACAGCTATGCACAGACTACTCTGAGTCCTTCAAATGCTACATCCGCTCCTGGAGACCTATGTTCAAGTGTCATATAAGGAACACTTGGGACCAACAGCAGCCACACTAACAGCTAGCCCCAAGAATTCCAGCTATACTCACAGACAGGTCCCTGCAGAGGCCACACATGGGGCCATAACCTCCACAGACCCCAGGAATCTGAACTGGAATTTAGAATGAGCAGAGCAATGGTGGTGGCCAGTCCTGCTCAGGACCTACAGCCAAATACCCGAAACCACAATGTCTGCATAATGTATGGATTTAAGCGTGTTTACTGACCTCCGCGCCTCTGTACTTTACGGCCCTGTAGCCAGTGCAGATGAGATCAGCAGTTTGTACGTCTGTAAATAACCACTGCGCTGGGATACAGGCCTTGGAAGAAAACAGCCAAGCTCTCTTCCAGACTGTTCTATGATACACCGCAGAAATTAATTTGCTAACACTCTGGCTTCTTGTCAGACAAATGTAGTCTTTTTCTGTGTGTGGCACAGTGACAGGCCTGGCAGCTGAGAGACCGCAAGGGCTGTACACCTCGCTCTACCTCGTTTTACAGTTACAGCTGATGTGAGCCCCTGGTCCTCACGAGGCTCCTGCAGAGCAGTCTCACCAGAAAAACCAAACAAATGGGCTTGATGGCTATGCAGCTGGCAAGATGGCGCGGCTCTCTCTGTGGGCCATCTCTGGCCTAAGGAAGACACAGCTGTTACCGAGCAGGGATTGAACCTCACCCGGATGACCTTTTTTTATGTATCCAAGTCCCTGGTTAAACAGCTGTAGGAAGCTGGGTTTAAAGGAGTAGCCTATGGAGGGAGGGGGACAGGCCTCCTGCACACAGGCTCTGATGGAGGCACTGGGGAATAAGATAGACTGTTTGCTCAAAGGAACTAGGGGAGAAGGGAAGACAGGGCAGGATACATGGGACAAGGAGGCCAGGAGGGCTGCACTGAGGAGATGGGAGATGAGTGTGGCAGGCAAGAGAAGAGCAGCTGGAGGCGCCAGGAGGGTGTGTCACAGTGAATTCCTACTGTTTTCAGATCAGAGACCTTGTTCCATTGTGGTGCCTGTGCCAACAGCACAAACCTAACGTCAACCGTCAGAATGCTATGATTAACAGTGTGGTGTGAGCCATCTGCCAAAAAAAGCTCAGGTGTGCCCCTCATTAGAGGCAGGAGACAGACCGCGTGTAAAAAGGAATTCTTTCTACTCCGGGGCAGCCAAGGTTCCTTTTAAATGCTAACTCTGTTCTTTGTTTAAAAGGAACCACAAAATGCTTCACAACATCTATTTTTTTTTTTCAAACTTAAAACTGAAAATTCGATTCCATAATATGTCTCTGCCTCTGGGATTCGTGTTTGCATCTTCTCACGCCATCCTTCCTGACTCTCAGAACCCCTCAGAGCCCCTCGAGAGATAGAAACCTGCCTATCCACGCATCGTGGGGAGGCGGCTGCTGCCCTCAGAGGCAGCCTGCCCTCAGAGGCAGCCTGCACTGTCCAGCATGTCAGACAGCCCTGCCTAGCAGCCGACCTTAGGTGTGGGTGCCATTCTTTGCTTTAGTATCTCATGTTCACTGTCTCACCACATCACTTCTCCTCAAGAACTGGAACCAGAGCCTCTGGAATGGGCGCTCACTGGTTATGTACTGCAGGGAGGCCTTGGAACCGCTCACCTCACCGGTTGGCAATCAATCACTAAAAAGCAGCTTTCCCCTGATGTTCTCAGGGTGGACCAAGGGGGGAGCTACACAATTCTGTAGAGTTGTGGGAAAAAGCCATGACATAAACCATACACCTAAAAAGGAGGGGATTTAACATCATGCAAATAAAGGTGGGTTAAACTAACAAGATGGCTCAGTAAATAGGTGCAAAAAGAATCTACTTCCAGGTATTCTGGTTTGGTGCCACCCGGACTGCTTTCCCCAACTCGGACAATCTGTCTCTGGTAAGAGTGAGGGGCCTGGAGGAAGAGGGGAAAACCGCATCCAGATTTGGGGGCAGGAGAAAGACGGGGGAGTGGCTGAGCAGGGCCAGGAGAACGTGTTGATCCACTCACCACTGGCTTTTACTTCAGCACCATGATCTAACTAACCAACTTTGTGGTTCACAAAGGTTGAACGCTGGCACTGCTGGGGCAGGGTGTGTGACACAGGCAGAACTCAGGCCCCAGAGAGCCCAAGCTGCCAATCAGCTGCTCTGCTTATCAGCCTAGCGACAAGGGTGTGTGCATAACTAAATTCCTCACCTATAAATGGGAATGACACTGGCACACCCAAAGCACACTGTCATTTCCATACTTTATAATGTGTTCAAAGGCTGGCACAGGAGCAAGCCCTTCTCTAGCTCCTCCTCAAAGCAGACAGAACGGCGGCCCTTGCTGGCACAGCTACCTTACAAGCTGTCACCTGTCTCCTGGCTAACCCCGGCCCCGTATCAACCTGGAAGACAACACAGTTCTCAGAGAAGCAACCCACTTCCCCAGGGTCACCATACATGTCTCTAAGGTCCCAACCTTCCCTAGAGCTCAGAGGTGGCTGGACGAAGCCAGAGCTGAAGTTTGGAGGACCAAAGGCTCCTTCCTGCTGCTGATGTAATGAGGTGGAATGGGGAGGGCCCTCAGAGGCAGGAACCACCAAGCAACCTGGTGGAGACGGAAGGGCCACCACGCCATGCTGGTGACAGACGCTCACAGGCCAGGATCAAGGACGTTTCTTTTTTGGTGTACAGTACAAAAACAAAAAAAGGTGGGCATGGTACCAGCTAGAGCCCAGAAAGAATGTCCTGCCTACTTCTACTGTACCAGGAAGTGGCTGCTAATACCCCCAAGGTCATGCCATGGTGTGAATGGCTCTTTTAAAAGTCCAGTCCTAGGCTGGTCACTGGGTATACCTTTCCTCCAGTTTTAAGACAACTTAGGGGCTGGTGAGATGGCTCAGCAGGTAAGAGCACCCGACTGCTCTTCTGAAGGTCCTGAGTTCAAATCCTAGCAACCATATGGTGGCTCACAACCATCCGTAGCGAGATCTGACTCCCTCTTCTGGAGTGTCTGAAGACAGCTACAGTGTACTTACATATAATAAATAAATGAACACCTTTCTATACAGTATTGGAAACGCAGAAAAGGGATTTACTGTTATATTTAAAAAAAAAAAAAAAAAAAAAAAAGACAACTTAGGTACTGTCCCAATCAGGAAAAAAGGACAGCTAGACCCCAGGCTGTTGAGGCCAAGGAGCAGCTCACAGAGTTAGGCTATGTCTCAGGACCCTTGGCCTCAGCCCACCCTGCAGGTGTGATTCCCTTGTTGTCTTAGCACCTCACCTACTCTGAGGTTCCAAATAAAGAATGAACAACACAGAGGCAGCACAAGACCTACATGTGGCAGTGTGACAATATATATGGGCGGCCACACCACCTGGGTCACCTGGGAATTACCTGTGACACCCAGAAGGTGGCAGGAGGAGTTGCCATTTTACAGACTTATGCAGTGTCTGAGAACCCTTACTGGTCAGGTGTTCTAAGTCCAGTGAAGGGCATGAAACCACATAGGGGACCACTCACGGAACACACACAAACATCACAGGGTCCCTGAGGGGAGACATTGGCTCCCCTAAATGTGCTTACTTCTCAATCTAGGCGCACACGCACATGCATCACAGTGGAGTCTGATACCATGGTTACAGAGAAGTCGTGCCTGCAAAGCCCATCACAGCTTCCACTCCAAAGTCAGCCCAGCCCTCTCTGATGGGACAAAGCATAGACCGTCTCTGTCTCCACAGGCACATCTGAGGCTGGAGAGGGAAATGCATGCTTGGCTTATAGCCTCGGGACAACAAACCACTCTCTAAAATTGTACCAAAACCACCACGTGTTTCCCTGCGCCGCCTCCAAGCTGGTATCCAGAGCTGTGGCTAACAGCTGTCCAAACTGATGGTATTGCCCAGGCGCTACAGGAGGTGGGGGTGGGGCTCATGCACTCACCAGACAGCGGGTCTTTGCCAATCATCAAGACATTGGGCAAATTCATTACGATCAGCTGCTGGAGAACTTCCTACAGAGAGAGAGAGACACACACTGTTAGGAACAGAAGAATAAAGAGCCTCTAGGTGAATAACAGCTAATGAAGTCACCGGAGAAGTGTGCGGCCACGACACCACAACTGTAAAGACCCTAAATGATAGGATAAGTCACTCGGCAGAGTGTAACCGCCCTGTCCTGCCTGTCAAATAGAAACGATGGCTGCATACGCAGAAGCTTGGGGGGAGACAAATGGCGTGCCGGGATTAAACTTGTTTTTAAAAGCCCTCTGAATTGTTTTGTGTTCATAGAGCTGGTGCTGTTAAAATAAAATAGGGAATAAAAAATGGAGATGCCACCAAGCATTAACAAGGACTGCAGATCTGAGGGCAAGATGAGGCTTTGGGGCAGATTGTCATACAGGAGATTTTATTTTGTTCACAGAGAGTGACTTTGCTAGGAGGAGAATACGTCTAGCTACTCTGCCCAGTCAGGTGGCCTTGGGGACAGCTGCCTCCTGACCCTCAGAGGAGTCCTCCAAAAGAAGGCAGAATATGCCCATCAGTCACAGTCTGGTATCTGTGGGTCTTTCAGTTCTGTTCTGGCTCATGGGCAGGTGGGGCGTCTTCCAGCTTAAAACTGCTTCTCACAAATTGGAAGAGAAAAATCCAGTTGGGGGCTGGGGAGAGAGATGTGTCAGTGGGTAAAGTGCCTACTGTTTGTGAACCCGAGCCTGCATCCCTAGTACCCATGTGAAGAAGTGGAATATGCATGCTAGAGTATACTACCTCTACGTGTGCATGTGTGTGTGTGTGTGTGTGTGTGTGTGTGTGTGCATGGCAGTGGCAACAGGGGCTGATCTCCAGAGATCACTGGCCAATCAGTGAGGAGACTGACCTGACCCAGTTTTATGGAAGACAAGGAAGGGACTGGGTGCACGGCAGTGAAGCTTCCAGCCTCTGAAAGGGTTTTCTAAGATGTAGCTTGAGTGGAATTTCTCTGCTGCACGAAGGGGAGGCATCGACCGTGTGCAGCAGGCTTTCCACTGGCACTTGAGAGATGAGACTACCCAGTGGGCTCGTCTCACGGCTGAGCACCTCAAAACCATCTCAGAGCCATGAGGTGAGACGCTTGACAGCGGGGACTGTCTAGTACCTGAGCTCACACGTCACCTTGCCAACCACAGCTGTCATCTCAAACATGACTCTCAGGTGGCAACACACAAAGCTCTCCCAGCACATGTGCAAACAAGGCACCTGGGCAACGGGGCTCTCTCTGGCCTGCACGCCCATCCTGTTAGGCAGCGCCCTGCCTGGGCGGGCCCCAGCATGAGACTACCCTGAGAGAACAAGAGCATCCTTGACAACTGTCTGCATCCCCTTCTGAGCCCCCGGGGCTTTCCTGCCACCTTGTCCAGGCCTCTGAACCCTTGTCAAGCACTCTTCTCAAACAGAGGTGAGTATAGGAAGCAGTACTCTCTGCACTGTTCTCAAGGTAATCTGAGGTAAAGTCTCTGGGAAGCCTCACACTAACAGACCATCATTAGAGAGTGCTGTTAGGAAAACGGTCTTTCAAAACTGGGGCGGTGCCTCGGTTAATCACTACTTCCTAATTTCCCTTAAGAAAAGCGTTATTTATGCAATGAAAAAAATGTTTTATGGCAAGGGGGTGGGGCATGCCTGTTTTAGCCTCACAAGGGTGAGGTGTGAGGACTGCCACGAGTTTTAGATCAGCCTGGGCTACACAGCAAGACGCTGTCTCAAAGAACCAATAATAAAACAATACTTTATAAAATAGGCTTTTAAAAAGTGGTTCCTCTTAAAACACCAGGTGTCTCCTTAAAACCAAGTCAGTGGGGAAAATTCTCAAGGGCCATTAACCAGTTCCCCTGAAGGCCCATCAATCACTTTCCTGCAAGAGCAGGCTCACAGGAGAGCAGGCTCACAGGTCAGCCCCACTGCTAACAGGTAACTTGAGACACATAGTAATTCCAAATTTTCCAGAAGCCAGCTTTAAAAAGGTAAATAAAAGCGGAAGTATTTTAATAATACTTTTAACCCAGTGTATCTAAATACAGTCATTAAAAAAAACCCTCGAGATAAAAATTATTAAGTCCTTTTATTCTTTTTCAAGGATCTTTGAAAGCCAGAGTGTACTTTACACTGAGATCACTCTGCAGTTGGTATGCAATTTGGAAAAACTTGAACTGTACGTGTTCATAAGATTTACAACTGAACAAGTCAATTTCAATTCCCGAGTTGTTCCAAATGCACTTAAATGAATATCTGCTCTTTCAATCCAAACGAACTACTACAGTAACCCATATCCCCTGATGCACCAGCCATATCTCTGACAGCCATGGGTGGCCACAGGATACCCACAAAGGTGACAAAGCGCTTGGTGGCCCCTGAGTTCCCTTGCACCTTTGACCTCCCCCAACAAAAGTCTAGCAAATGCGTCCGGGCTCCCACAGCGATGGAGCCTCCCTCTAGGCTGGGCCCCCAGCCTAGTGAGGACGTGAGCAGGGTGCTGACGAGAGGCCCCTCTGCCTGGCACTCGGAACAGAAAGCCACTGTGACGCGGTTGCCACAGTCTGCTTTGGACACCTGGTCCCACCCAGGCTGGCTGTGAGAAGCAGGGCTGGCTGCTGCTGGAGTGCAGCCCAGTGCTGTGTTCTCCAGTCCCCCAGACCCAACCACCCCAAAATACCACAGCTGCATCCTGACATGGGGATGAGGGACAAGCCTAGAGCCAGCGTCAGGCTTGACAAACTGTCCTTCCAGAGAGAATCCCCTCACGACCCAGTGTGGCGGGAAGGATTTTCTACCCTCCCCTCGCCGCCCGCCACACTTTAGATATGCTGTCACTGTCTCGCATAAGATGCTGTGCAAACTCCAAATTTCCCTTTTCATAAAGTGGACTAAATCCAATTCTGGTATGACCTACTGGCAGTTAACTGCCTCAAACAATCCCCCAAATCTGGGTCAGTGGAGGAGGGTGTGTGTGCATCCTGCAGAGGCAGCCTGAGCCACAGAGCCACAGGGAGCAACCAGATGGAGAGTGCTCTGTATTGTAGAAGTAAAAAGGTATTCTTTCTGTCATACCGATCTGGGCCTCAAATCCAAAATATAGGATCTCATCGACTGCAATCAAAGACCAAGGGCAACAGCCAAAACACTCCAGGGGCACCTGCCACCCCAGCTTTGATGGGCTTCAGGACAGCATCGGTGCCTGCACTATGAACAACACCCTCCCTGGATTCTGACTCTGGCTGGCAGTGGGTACAAGGAAGCCAGTTTCAAGGTCTGGGGTTTTCAGCAGTCACTATACGAGTTTTTCTTTTCTTTTCTTTTCTTTCTTTTTTTTTT
>NC_034596.1:95483415-95487630 GCF_900095145.1 Mus pahari
CTCTGCCTCCCGAGTGCTGGGATTAAAGGCGGGCGCCACCACACCCGGCTTACTATACGAGTCCTGAGAACATACCAGGCATGGATCTTAGGTCTATCATCTCAATACTTAGGAATGTAAGGCAGGAAGAATGCCCTGAGTCTAGGGCCAACCTAGGCTATACAAGTAAGATCCTGCCTCAGGGAGCTAAGAACAGAGCCAAAGGGCAAGCTGAATGAGATCTGATGACCAGACACTGTTAGATACATGTTTAATGGGAAGGAGGAGACCTTAAGAGAGACCCGAATAGAGAATGTTCACAGTGATCAGGGTCACAACACATTTTCCTGAACCTTCAAGCAAGAATAGGAAGCAATGTTCTCTTCACCGTTCTCAGGGTAATTTGTAAAGTCTGCATAGCAAGCTCCAGGCCAACCAAGACTAAACAGTGAGACCCTGACCCTGTCACCAAACACATCAAAGAAAAGAACAATCACGTCATAAAAAAATGGAAAGAATAGCCCTCCACCACCCTGAGTGAAACTTCAATTTTTTTTAATGTGTATGGGTGTTTTGCCTGCATGTAATGTATATATGTGTATTATATGTATGCCTGGTACCCATGGTGTCCAAAAGACAGTGTCAGATTCCCCTGGGACTGAAGTTAGAGATGGCTAGGAGGCACCATGTATGAGTAGTCACAAAGAACTTGGGGTCTCCTGAAGACAGCCAGTGCTGAGCCATTTTTCCAGCACACTGAAACTCAATATTATAGGTTGACAATTTGTCCAGAAAGAAAACTAAGAGCTGCGGAAGCCAAGGGCATATGTTCAGGACTCACTCACTCACTCTCTGTAAGGGCTGGCATTGCAGCTGTTAATTCTGAATTGAGAAGGAAGCTCCCCCAAAATTAAACACTCTGCACAGGCAGCAGGAGGAAAGTGATGCTCTCCGTTGCCAAGGAGATGGGGATGGTCCACACAGCAAAACAGGAGCTCTCTGCAGAGGCAAAACAAAACCACAAAGAATGTTCCTGTTGACCTACCCACACTCTCAGTCAGAGTCAAGACTAAAAGGCAGGAACATGAATGACATCAGCTTTGTGTGAGCTGTTTGCACACCCATCAGGTCTACTCTGGGTTCAGGCACTCACAGAACACACACTGCAGACCTTGCTGTGGCTGAGAATGGCAACTAAGCAGACAGCCACAGCACAGCCCAAGTGCTGTCAAGGGCTTCCCAGTGGCAGGAGGCTGATGGCTGGACTGGAAGGATGCTTAGGAGTCTGACAGACAAAGAACTCGGCTGAGAAAGCTGTTGCAGGTTTCACGAGCATGCACTAGAGGATGCTCAATCTGCTCTTCCCTCTGAAATGCCCTTTCACACACAACCCTGCAGCACCGGCCAGAGCCCTCTCAGCTCCCAAACCTCAGCAGAGACAGGACGCCCACGACCACATGCCTGCTCCCCTGTCTCTCTCTGTCTGTCTCAATTTCTAATTCTTCCTCTGCCACTTACATGCTACATTTTACTTGTCAATCAGCTCCCCACTCAGGCATCAAGAAGCCTTTAACAGTGACAGTTGGGAAAATTTAGTCAGAAAATACTCGTGAAGGTTTGCATTAAGGCTTCTTACAAAGCCTCTTTTATGCAGGTGTCTTCTCTCTCCCATACTGATGAAGAACCAAACCCTGAAAACCTACAGCGTTACCATCGCGTTGTAGCCATGCCTTCAAACCTGGCACAATCGCTCACCATTTCCTTAAGATTCACAGCATGTAGTTGTTAGCAAAAGATGAACTATTTCAAAGTGGGAGGGGAAAAAAAAGTAGTGGTTTATAATGTTTTATAATTTTCCATGAGAACGTCTATAAATGGAATACTGAATATAAATGTAAAAAGATGCATTCTGAAGTCTGTGATGCTGGCTTGAACACAGTGTGCTTTATAAACTGTAGAGTCCCAAATGTGATCATCTTCAGAGCAAACGAAGCAAAACAAGGACCACTCCTCAATTCCCACACTCCAGCAAAGACAGCCCTCAGGACCCCACTGTGAACCATCTGTAGAACTGCAGGGCACTGCTCTGCCCCGCGCGGCATGAACAGAGACCCTGAAGTTGGGAGGAGTATAAGGGACATCTGTGCCCTGGTGGCCTGACGCCTGTGCCGATTTGCATTCTTACACATGCTACATCTCAAAATCTCTCACCTGGATTTGGCCAGGAGGTTTCCCAGAATACATTTAAAACAACACTGTGCAAAACAAAAACTGCCTTCCAGCATAGCTCCCACTCCCTATCACCTCAGTTCTTACTAGAAGTACCCAGCTACAGAGAGGTTCCTGTCCTGGTTTCCTCCCATCATTCCTATGAGGTGGCAAGGACAGGAATCACCAGCACACTGTCTGTGGGACCTGTTGCTCAGAGATTTCACAAGAGGAACCAGGGTGAGAGGGGCAGGACTGAGTGAGCTTGTCCAGCACCACACAATCTCCCCTTGGCCCAAGCCAGAGCATCTCCTGCAGCTGACACCTGCTTCATACCTTCACTATGACATGCCATTGCCAGACTGCCACTTCAGCCCAGGCCAGCATGCCTCCCACATTGCCACTCCTAAGAGAGCAATAGGGATTTGACCCCCAAATCATGAGCCACGGAGAGCTCTCAGAGACTGTTACCGCCAGGGCCACCCTTTTCCCATTTAACTGCAGTGAAGAAACATAAAACAGTGATTTATCCGTTACACCTGCTCAAAGCACGACCCGGGGGGATGAGGAGCTTGTAATTCCATCTGCAAAGGGGCCTCCATCCTAACACAGCCCCTGCTGACTGGGGCAGGAGCCCTGGTACAATCAGCGGGTAATGAAGTGCTTTTAGTGTGAAGAGGCTGCCATGGAGTGCTGCTGATAGACTCAATCCATCTGTTCCGCCTCGTTTCAATTAATCCCGGGTCCCCAGGGCCAGAGACCAGTCGATCTGAACAAGCATGGCAGCACAGGTTTCCCTAATTAGGCCAAGCTGTGCTCTAGGATAGGCAATCTTAAGGTCTGACTGACGTTACCAAGTCACCAGAAACCCTCATCAGACAGAACAGAACCAAGCACCAGCCTGTTCCCTATGGACAGAAAGACAGACAAATCCCACTGAGCTAACTAGAGAGAACTGTAGGGAAGGGGACTCCAGAAAAGCCAGCACCAGAACAGGACTCCAGCTTCTAAGGGAGTCCATTTCCTTCAGAATGGAAGCAGGGAAGTGGGGAGGCTTGGGGGCAGACAGTGGGACCCCAGTGCTGCCTGCTCAGACAAGCAAGCAATTGCACACCCCAGGAACTCAAGAGGGATAGACCCAAAGGACATTTCAAGTGGTCCCAAGAAACGCCTGCCCCTCCACCTTGTGATGTGTGATGTTCCTGGCTGCTCTCTGGGAAGCTGTCTGCCTAATGCCCAGGAAGCTAGGCAGGTGAAAGTGCTTAGGGAATCCGTATGAGGTGAACACATGCCTGGTCACAAAGAAGCCGGGGGGCGGGGAAGGGGGGCTTTGGGGACCAACTTCTCTAATGATGTCATCAACAACCATAAATGTAGGGGTGGCAGGACTCATCCATGCACAAAGAGTCCAACCAACATCAGGAAGTATGAGCAATTTACTCTTTTAACGTCTTATTGTAATCACGTGCATGTGGGCCTGTGTGTAGCCAGGGGTGTGGGAGCTGGGGGCGTTGAATCCCCTGGAGCTGGAGTTACATGTAGTTGTCAGCCACCCAATGTGGGTGCTGAGGAGTGGACTTGGCTCCCTTGAGAGCACTGCCCATTCTTAACTACTGAGCTGTTCCCCAGCTCCAAGAATCCATACTTCAAATCAGAACAGCCTTATGGATTTTCCTATAGAGCCAGAAAACAAGCCCAGAGTAGAATAAAATTTGGGTCTAGAACCAGTTCCCACCGGACCCTGCCTTAGGGCTCTTTGCATCACACCACAGAGCCTTCGCTCAAGAGTGTGCAATGAGGGCCCACTTTGCACCATCACAAGCCTCCTGGGAAAGGAAGGAGTTGTGCAGCTGAGATGAAAGAACTGTGTCTTACACCTCAGGGCTGTCCCCTCCTCTACCAACCAACATTTCCATCGTTAGCTTACAGGACAGCAATGGAGAACAGCAGTTAGGAGTATACAGGAGCAGCGGGCGTGGTGGCGCACGCCTGTAATCCCAGCACTTGGGAGGCAGAGGCAGGCGGATT
>NC_034596.1:95487695-95500717 GCF_900095145.1 Mus pahari
AAAAAAAAAAGAAAAAAGATGAGTATACAGGAGCCCAATCTTATAAGCAGGAGGGATCTGACTGTTGTTAATCAGGTGCTAGAGCTTTGGGCTTCCAGGAAAGGCCAAGACTTCCCCCCGTGAGAAAGCAATGAACTCCTGGGAGAATGGGCTGTTAGAATGACTGAGCCTGCATCTCCAACCCTCAGTTAGGGGACAATGCAACTTGCAGGCTGGGATAAGACAAGCATGACACATGCCATCCAGGGTGCAGCGAAGTGCTGTGTTGAGAACTGGATCTCTAGTCATGTGGGAGGTTCTAGGCCAACGGCAGCAGACACCTTCTACCCTGAGCCCTCTACTAACTCAGTGACCAAGGCAGAGCCTTTCCTACATCCCAGCAAGTGGCACCACCTCAACTACCACGTCCCACCACATCTGGCACACTACCCTCCGTTTCTTCATTCTTGGGGTCCAGAGCAAGAGCAACAGCACATGACCAGGAGCCTCCAGCTCAGATGGCAGCCCACGTCACACAGGACCTGTGAGAGTTTAAAAGCAAACTGGAGTCAAGGCAGCACCCAGGCCTATCACTCCACACACCAGGACAAGCTTAGAGATTGCTACGTGAGTACCCTGGGACCACCAATACTTTGGGGCTAGCAACAACCCCGTTCCATCTCAAGCATCTAGAAGGCAGAGGAAGGCTGTGTGTGGTTTTATTTAATGCTGGCCTCTCTGTTTTCTGGATGCCTTCTGGGAGTTACATGGAGTACCTACCTGTTCAGAGATTGTGGACCAAAACCAAAAACCATAAAACCTGCAGGGTGCAGAGAGGACAGCCTGAGTATGTGGGTGGGCCTGCTCTCAGAGCCCACAGGCAGAAGGAGTCAGCTCCTCCAGCAAGCCTAGCACCCTAATAAAGACAGCTGGCTGCTGAGCAGAGGATGCTGGGAGGTCGGGGATCCCACTACTTTAGTTTAGATGTGGTGAACAATCCTTAAAGATTCATGAAAGAAAGCTTAGTCCCCAATGGCAATGTTAGAAGGTGGTGGGACCTTTAAGAGACAGGACTGGATGAATGGGAGCGATTAGCTAGTTCTCAAGGGACCCCTGAATCTCACTGGCTTTCTGCCTGCTATGTGGTCTCTTCTGCACCTACTCCTGCCTTTGGGACATCCCCTGCCATCAGGCATCCAAAACAGCTGCCTGGTCTTGGGCTTTCAGTCCCACAAACGGTGAGCTAAGTAAACCTCTTTATAAACTACACTGCCTCGGACGTCTTGTTACAGTAACAGAAGGAGGGTTAAATCAGAGGCTCTAAGAGGGAGGTGGTCTTGAAGTGAAATGACAAAGAACAGGTACTAAGCAAGATGTGCAGTTATGTAGATGGCCTGGGTCTGTGGCAGGGGAGGTGGAAACAGAGACCAAACAAGATGCAGAGGTGCCCCGACCCCATCCTCCAACCCCAAGACTGAAGTGATCTATTTCCCCTCCAGAGGACCCCCAGTGTGGTCCACTGCTCAGGGAGTGACTCACCAAGGAGTGCCCCATCCACAGTTTGTAAAAGACTCTGTCAGACAAGCAAGTGTTCTTCTAACCCACAAGTGACCAAGCTCCACCCTCAGCATGCCATCAGGCCCCCAGCCTGCGCTGGCCAAACCCAAAGCCACTCTGGTAACCCTTGGCTTTTGCTAGGTTGTCACTCCCAACACACTTAGAGGCACGGATGTTCCCTCCTCCTTGCACTGATTTAGAAAAGCCTGGCTATAATGAAGATCCAAGGTCGTAAAAGTGGAGTCCTTGAAGACAGACAGACAGACAGACAGACAGACCATGGCTACTTTTGCATATAGAGAGAGGATGTCAACTCCAGTCTTGAAGCTTCAGAAACAGAAATTCTCTCACGCTGTCTCCATCCCTCTGGGCCAGGCATAGAAAGGAAGGAAGGCTGAACAAGTTCATCTGCTGGGACTTTCTTCTCTCTTTCTCCAACTGAAGAGGAAAAATAGACACACAGCACAGGGACACACACACACACACACACACCCCTGCCTGTATCACTGGGGTAGTGGGGACACCCTCTGAGAATGGAGGGGCCTACTCTGGGCTCAGTGGGGGAGGATATACAGCAGTGGATGAGTGATGACTGGATGAGTGCTAGACTCGGTATGTGCTTGGGAGAATGAATGACAAAGGCTGCAGGGAGAAACACTAGATAAATGAGCAGGATTGTGTCTCCACCTTCCAACAGTACCCTCACTGTCCCCTACCCTGTGGGTAAATCTTTGTAAACTGGCCACTTTCCGCAGACAGGTGTCTGTGCCATCACCAAGAATATATACTCTCTAGCAGGAAACTGGGGGGGGGGGGGGGGAGTGCAGCTCTGGACAGAGCTGACACCAGGGAGGGGGGAGGTGAAGAAACCAGTTTCATGAGTAATAAATATATTGGCAGGAAGTGAAATCTCAACAGATGTTATCAGCTTTAGGGCTGCCATCCTGGGGAGACACCTAACAAGTACTGACTGATCAGAGACGCCCACAAAGGAGGTTGGTCTAGTTCAAAGACGGGCTTCAGAACCTCAACACACACTGCCCATCTCCAGTGCAAAGGATGCTTTACCTAAGGAGCCGGTAACCAGCCAGATGCTGCGTTATCTTATTTAGTCCTAAAACAGGCTGGCGGAACCAGAGTTAGGTCACTAGCCGGCTGTCAATACAAGATCCACTCCTTTGATCCCAGCACTCCGCAGGCAGAGGCAAGCTTATCTCTGTGAGTTTGAGGTCAGCCTGGTCTACTGAGTGAGTACCACACTGATCAGTACCATATAGTTAGACAATGTCTCAAATTAAATGTCTCAAAAAATGGGGTGAGGGGAAGCCACAGATCCCTCTGACAGCTCAGGGCTCGGGAGGATGTTTAGGTAAAGGGGGCCTCAGATGAGATAAGGACTGCATAGGACAGGGGTGTAATGTGGGGTGTGACGGGTGTGTGAGGCAGGAAGAGATGTGCAATGAGAACTATGGGCAAAACAAGGATCAAGTGGGAGGAGCCCAGACAGAAGATGCTTCTGGAAGCCCAACTACATCTGCCATGGGCTCCTGCAGTCTGATGGGCAACACTGAGGAGCAAAGACCCCTCAGGTGAGCCAGGATTTCCAAGGCATTCTACAGCTGGCTTTTAGGCTCAGGTGGCTGGCAATGGCTCTCTGGGGTGTAAGGACCTGAGTGGGGCTGGAGAGATGGCTCAGCAGTTAAGAGTACTGGCTGCTCTTGAAAAAGACCTGGGTTTGGTTCCCACAGGGCAGCTCACAACTGTAGCTCCCCTTCCATGGGATCCAATATCCTCTTCTGGTCTCTTTGGGTACTAGGCATACTCTTATGATGCAGATGTAGATGTAGGTAAGACACCCATACACATAGAATACAAATCTCAAAAAAAGGTGTGTGTGGGGGGATTCTAAGGCCAGATCCAAACTCAAAAGCAGAATGTGCCATGGTTGACCGGACAACATCTGAGCCAGGATTAGGTATGGTGTCACCCCCCTCTATGTAATCAAATGTGACAGGTGACTATAACGGTATGTGGTACTGAATGCTAAGGGATTATGGGCAAGAACGATCTTCACTGCTTACAAAGCTATGCCCAGGGCTTTGTGGATCAACCAGCCTCACTTTGCAGTCTCCTTCCTGGCTTGTGGGCTCCTAAGGTGACAATGGCAACCCAGCAAACAGAAGAGTCAATGGCCAAATGATCTAATTCAGGGACCACAACTCCCCAGGAAGCATGCTCATCCTTGATGTGAACAGCCTGACAGTGGATCTTACTGACAGGGATTAAAAACTGCCCCTCAGCCGGCACATTGAGCCAGTAGCTTTCTGAGGACCAAGGGCCTTTCCCCTTCCTTCCTGTTCCCAAGCTGTGGGTAAGGGAGTGTGAGGCAGACAGCCATGGTCAAAGAGCATCTTCAAGGAGTTCCGAAAATCAGACCAGCAGTCACATGGCACCACAGCCAGCCAGCTGCGGGCCTAGTCATTAAGTACATCATCTTTGCTCAGTGCAGAACCTACTGGGAAGGAGCAGGCAGCCCACCCAGCCCCGCTACAGAAGCAAGTGCACTCCTTTCTCCAGCTGTAGCCCAAAGATGACACAAGTAGACCAACAACTGAGATTCCAACATATGAGCTTCTGTGAGGCATGGGAGTGGATGGGAGCTCACTCCAGCTGCACATTCTACTGGAAGTATGGAGGAACAGATGAAGATACAAGCTATGAGCCCTAGGGCATGGCTAGAAACCCCCAAGTGGAGTGTGACCGGCAAATCTGGAGGTCCAAGGGAAGGCACATGGATAAACACGCCAGGCTTCTCTGAGGCAGTTGCAGCCCATGTGACCAGACCCTCCCAAGTCTGACCCCTCCCGTAAGCCACCTGTCTCCATTTTCGGCTTTGCAGACTCAGCTGCTTCATTCCTAGGTTCCTTCAGGTCTTCAGTCACTCAAGGGTATCTGAGCCTCCCTCTGTTCACAGCAGGGCACCAGAGAGTGAATGTGAATGAAATAGTTTTCCTGCCCTCCAGGCACCGATCAGCCCTCCCCACTGTGAGATCAGCAAGGAACACTGCCTGCTGGGTAAAAAAAAAAAAAAAGAAAAGAAAAGAAACCTGCAGGTAAAGAGTGTTGCAAGGCTAGCACCAGTCACCCCAAGCTGCCGCCCGCCTACCAGAAAGAAGTGTGGCTTACTCCACCGGCAGGGCAGGTCCTCCCAGACCAGCCACCACTGGGTAAGCTGTGTTGGCTCAGTCTCTAGCTGGTCACTCACGGTAGCCCCAGGCTTGTTGAGATGGGAAAGGGCTTTCTCCTCAATGGTCAGACTGCTGAGGCTAGACATACCCTGAGGTTAGCATTTCAGAACTGCGGCTGCTGCCCAGTCAGAGTCAGAGGGTGAGGCTCAGGCTGGGCCTTGAATAGGACTGCCGTAGGCGACAACCCAACACCTACACAGTCAAGCCACCCCCATTCTCTTCCCCAGGATGGCTATCATCCTGTGTTCACTGAGACACTGGCCTTCCCAGGAGACAATAAGGAGCTACATAGTGAGATTCTGTCTCAAACACACACACACACACACACACACACACACACCCCAAAACGAACTGATTAATTAAAGAGAAACTGAAGTATAATAAGGGCCATCTTTGCCGGGCGTGGTGACGCACGCCTTTAATCCCAGCACTCGGGAGGCAGAGGCAGGCGGATTTCTGAGTTCGAGGCCAGCCTGGTCTACAGAGTGAGTTCCGGGACAGCCAGGGCCACACAGAGAAACCCTGTCTCAAAAAACCTAAATAAATAAATAAATAAAATAAGGGCCACCTTTCCAGCCCCACAGTACATACCAGTTTTCCTCTAGGGAGGAGTCAGGAATGATGGCTGATGGCTGGCAGGATCAGTGTAAGACAGCCACCCTCAATACTGTTGGACCATCAGTAACATCCATTCCTGTGCAGAGATGCTGGGCTTTCAGCCTGTCCCCTGTGGACCACTCCACCCCACCTCACCCCACCCCACCCCACTGTGGACTGCTGCAAAGACAGCAGTTCATGCAAATGAGAGTCTGAATACAGACCCTATCTGGCAAACTATTTGACTGGTACAAGTACCTTGTTAACTCAGTCAACTAATGGGCAGATAGGGTTTAAGAGGCAGGGGATGCCCAGGTCACTCGAGGGTGAGCAGACAGGACCAAAGGAGTCACTGGAAATCCAGGTCTCTCAGCACATGAATGCAAAGGATTCTAGAGTCTAGAAGTCAACAGGAGATGCCGCATACAGACTTTTAAGCCACTGAGTTCATGGTACCCGCATCCTGTACCAGCAATGCTAAGAACACGTGGCAGGCTGATAAATCACAGAGAATTATGCTCAGCTGTGGTGACAAAGCCTTGAAAAGCAGCACCTCAGAGACTCCGGTTTATGAGAAGTCAGGTGAGCCCTGGCCCAGGGTGTTGTGACCCTGGGCACTTTTGATCTCAGTGTCCATTGGGTGGAGGCTGGGCCCGTGGTCAGTTCCCTGCTCTGCAGGAAGAAAAGAAGGAGAAGGCAGGCAGGCAGGCAGCTCCTCTCAGGAAGGCTTCCCACAAGCATGGCAGCTCTGCTACATAGACTTCACACAGACAAATGGCCTGCCTGGCCACACAGCCACAATGAGACTTGGAATTCGGCTGTATGGGAGAAAGCAGCAAGCAGGCCCACAACTAGGGAGCTATCTACCACAGCAGAGGAGATACAACTTGACCTCTGGCCTGTGGGGATTACTATCTCACAGGAGACCCACATGAACACATGTGGAAATGATTACCCAGGGAGGCTGTACACTAATTGTGTGTCACAGATAGGAAACAAGTCGTTAAGGAAGAGAAAAACCACAAGCTGGCTGAGGTCACAGTAGCCAGCAGGCATCCTGGAGAAGGGAGACCTGAACTGGAGGGACAGGTGGTGACTAGACAGAAGCAGGGGGAGGGTAACTATGACAACACAGACTCCACCCCACCCCCCAGCAAACGCTGGGCCACAGCAGCCTTAGCTAAAACCAACTCCAGATGCAGGATTGTTAGCCTGACACACACAGAACGGGGTTCATTGCTGAGTGGAATCCTGGGCTCCTGGCTCTCTTCTCCAGGAGACAGACAGACTTTCATTTGGCCACATTCTACAATTCGATGACTACCCGCAAAGCCTCAACCTAAAACAAAGGCCAGGACCCTGACAGAACCACTGATTAACCAGGCACCCCACCTGAAAATTCCCACCTGCTTCTTTAAATCCTGTTATTATGTAGCCATGCCTGGCAAGCACCTCGGTTTTAGTAGCCTTTCACCTTACAAAGGCACAGTGCAGTGAGGGGTGTCCCGAGCACGCTATTTTTACCTAATCTTTATGTATTGCTAGAATTCATCTTCAGCAGCACATGCCACTACACTTAATTTGTTTAGACAGCTGGGTAATATTCCATTGTACAATCGTGTCTCAGTGTACCCAACTGTCCTCCACTGATAGGCATCTGGTCTGTTTCCAGGTTTTTGTTATTGTGCACTTGAGTACAGTGGGCCAGCCATTCCCTTCCATGTCTCCTAACGTCCGTCTGTGTGCTAGCTTTTCTCTGGTATGCGCTAGGAAGGAAGCCAGGTGGGCTGCAGGCTGCGAGCAATGCCAGACAATGTCAGATAAATTTTCCAAAGCAACTGTGACAATTCACACTCAAAGTAGAAACAGAACAGTGAACGCTGAGTCACAGGAGCCCACAGTGAACCTACCTAGGTTTTCAGTGTCCCCTTCAGAGAAGCCAGCAAAGCCACCACAAACCAGCACTGCAGATTAATGTGTGCAAGAACCGGGTTCTGATCGGGAGCTAACCTGACTCTGGGTTCTGGTACCCACACCTCCCACCAAGTAAAAAAAACACCCAGTTATCTATCTCTTGCCCGAGGCAGCAGCTCAGACCAAGTAGTACATCAAGGACAACACCTACACAGGGTCAAGTGTTGAAACACAGATAAGAAGACACTTAGACCAGTCTGAGCAGGGTGGTTTGAGAATGGGCTGGGGGTATGTCACTTCGAGGTCTAACTGGTTTTATATGTCCAGTGTTTCTCACTCCATCATTAAGTCCCCTGATTCATCTGCCTCCTCTCAGTCAGCCCCCATGGGTCCACAGAGAATGGATACCGGGAAGACCTTGCCTCCCTTCACGGCAGCCTGGCACCTGCTCTCCTTGACAGCTGTCAGCATGTTACTCTGAACAGCTGGCAGCCACGGTCTACCTCAGCAGGCCAAGGCCCCCAGTTGGAGTTCTTTATGCATTCTGGTCTTCCTAGTGGTGGGTCTGCTGGAAAACATTAGCTGTCTGTCCTCAGGAGGTTTAGTTACTGTGAAAGCAGTCAAACCGGAGAACTGGATGAGAAAGATCGCTGACAGGGTTTCAAGTGGGGCAAAGTTGTTGGGGCTGGCCACACCCCCTGTGAGGAAGCCCCTCCATGCTCTGAGATGGAACCTACAAGGACCCTTCTCCTGGGACCTTGCCTGCAGAAAGATCCTGAGAGAATCGTGACCTTACACCTTCTCATTTACTTCCTGCTACTGACTGTCCAATAAAAACAAAACTCACTTTACTATTTACACACAGGCATTATGAATAACCTTTGTAAACCTACCAGTGATGAGGTTTCAGTCATTTCAGGGAGCACTCGGTATGCCACAACCTTTCAATAAAACATTAATTATACAAAGCTCAAGAATGAGGAAGGGCAAGAACACAGAGCCAGAGTGCTAGGAAGCAGCCTCTTTAGAAAGGCCATCGTGACAGCAAGGACACAAAAGAATGCCACACACATTCTGCAAGCTTGCTTGCTTGCTTTTTTCTTTTTTCATTACATTTATAGGCGGGAGAGAGCGAGATGCTGAGTGGTTAAGAGCATAGACTGCTCTCTACAAGGGACCTGCGTTCAGTCCCCCTCCCAGAGCGGCTTTATTTTCTTCCCTCCATGACGGTGACTGCCAGCCACTAGCCCAGCAGAACGCCCATCATTAGGATGAGTGTGTAGCCCGCCAATCCCAAGCAAGGAAGATGCTGTAACATTGCTGGTGAAAGATTAGGCAACTCTTCCACCTGCCAAACTCGCTCCTCTTCCTGCAAGAAAAATTAGCCTCTAGCTGGAGCCACGTGTATCTGGATCCACTCTTAGCTGCGCTTCCTGGGTGCTGAGGATCCTGTATGGGACATGTCACACATCACTCATGGCTCCAAGAAGCTCCTGGTTGAATGGAGGAGAAGGGTGCAAGGGCTTCCCCCCCCCCCCCGTAAGCTTCTGGTCTCTTGTGCATGCATGATATGTAACAGAGACTAAGACCCACCAGATCCATGCTACAGGTGGTGTGCAAAAGACGTCTCAACTAGAACAGAGAGTACTGGAGATACAACACATGGGCCCAACCAGCCAGCAAGCACACAAAACCCTTCCAGGGTCAAGATATTCCTCTTTGTTGTACAAGAGTTTCAAAGCACAACGGATATCCTTCCACCCCCTCTGTCACGGCGGCTACAAAGAAGATGAGCACTTTCTTATATGACCACACTCACACGCTTCAAATACCCGTTCCCCAAGTGCTTCATAAATAAAGTCTTCTGCACACATTTTGAAGACAATCCAGAAGTGGATAAGTAGGCGGGGCGCCTGACACCACATTTTCCCTGCTGCTGAGGGAAAAATGCTTTAAAACCTAGCACCAGGGGTCCAGGCAGCAGCTTCACTCTTTCCCCCCCAGGAACTGGAGGGGAGATAGCAACTCTACCTTCTACACCAGTCAGGCTTCTCTCTGCCCCTCTCCCTGTCTCTTTCTACAGTGTACTTTTCTCAACAGCCCGCTGATACTCTGGCCCAGTCATTAAGCACTGTCATCCCTTTCGCTAGGATGGTCCCTTGATGTCATGACAATAGAAAGAGCACTAGAACTAGAGTCTGCAAAACACTGGGTTCCGACCCTAGGCCCTCAGTTGGGCAAACAGGCACAATTTCCCTGGGCTTCAATTTTCTTCATCTGTAAAATGATACTATACTTCATGCATGGAGGGATACCAGGCCTGTTCTCCTGCCTCCACAGCCAACAGACCAAGCACTTTCCCCCAAGATGATGCTGGAAGACTCCGAATCCAGACAAAGCTAATCAACCTGTGCGCGCGTGTGCGCACACACACACACACACACACACACACACACACACACACAGTCTCTCTGTCTGTGTGTCTGTCTCCCCACCACCCCCCATAACCTGTTTGCCACTCCCAAGCCTAGAAGGCTCTAGGGGGTCTGTAACCATGGTGGGGCCACAGTAGGAGAGCAGGCAAAGGTGGGCGCACAACAAATCCTGCCCTAAATGATCTGTACTCCAAGTTGGTCTCCTCAGTTAGAAATGACAACCCGAAAGGCTCCACAAACAGAGGCCCTCCGAAACTGTTGTCTCAGCGTGTCCCCCAAGTTCTGAGCACCTAAAGCATGAGGCACACTTGTACATCTTTGTGCCCTAGGCTGAGCCAGGTCCATGGTGAGTCTCATCGAACCAGCCAGCGGTGAGAAAAAGACTCACCTGCCTCCCACTGACAATGTGAGGGCAGCTCACATGCTCCCTATGGGGATCGAACCTGGGGCATCACACTGGTCAGGCAACCACTCCACCACTAAGTCACACCTCTAGACCTTCTTACTTTTTATGCTATCTTATTTTTGTTTGTGATACTGGAAATTGAACCCAAAGCTTCACAGAGCCCAGGCAAGTGTTCTACCACTGAGCACATCCTTAGTTAGCCCTTTTATTCATGTGTGTGCATGGGGACTGGAGTGGGTAGGTATGTTGTCTGTGCGTGTTAGCCCCTATGTGCATGCAAAGGCCATGCTTCCTGCTCTGTCACCCCCATCTTATTCCAGTGAGACAGGGCTAGCAGACAGTAAGCTCCAACGATCCTTCTGTCTTCCCCCACAGTGCTCAAATTACAAGTATGTGTGTACCTATCAGGCTATTCACATGGCTGCAGGGGATTAAAATGCAGGTCCTTATGCTGTCACAAGCTCTTAACTTGCTGAACAATCTCTGCAACCTGTGCATGTTTGAGATGGGGTCTTGAACTCCTGCTTCTCGCTCCTGGTTATTGAGATAATAAGCCTGAGTCACTATGCCTGGCTTCAGGGTATATTTCTGTACTACAGAAGATTGAACCAGGGCCCTGTGCTGGCTAGGAAATATTCTATGCTGAGCCACATGCTAAGCAGTCTTGGAACTCACCACTGGAGTTCACTAAGCAGACCAGGTTGGCCCATTTCCAGTATCTTCCAGGTCCAGGCCTCTACCTCTCTGCCTACAGACTACTCCTCACAAGTGAGCCACCCCTCCAGGCCCCACTACAGTGCCTACCTCCCCCCAACCCCAGGGCAAAGTGTCTCTCTTTCAGTCAGAGGTCCAGCTAGGAACTCAGGGGGCCACCATCTGATCTGCCAAGCGTGACTTGCTTGGTTTCAGCTGAAGGAGCCTTTGATCTGGGCTTCCACCCTGCTGTCCAGGAAGGGAGGGCTCCTCCCTCATTCTGCTTGAATGCAGGAGTGCAGGGGACCCAGGAGACACTGTTGAGAAGACAGCCAGGGGCCCAGCAGTTGGCCACCTCCACTGTCAGCCACAACTTGCTAGCTGCTCATCTTCCTGGCTGAGGAGACTGTACCGAGCTGTCACTAGACAAAACCAGTTCTCCCAGCTCAAGAATAGTGTAGGACCTGGTGAATGGCTGCTGGGAAACTAGACACCCCTGGGAACAGCTTCCTTCTTGATGAAACAAGGTGCTGGGGAAAGACGGGAGCACTGCTGCGGGTTATAAACTATTTTATTGTCTGCTGCAAGCTGGGACAGAGAACCTGACTCTCCAGGGAGAGGACACGACACTGCAACACAATAGCTTCAAAAAGATGCAGTTTCCTCACAGTGAGACAAAGAAATGCATCTGCATAAGTGGGGTGACGGTTACAAAGCTGGCAAAAAGGCAGCCTCCCTGTTTCCTTGACAAAGGCCAACTCTGCAGCCAGCATGAGAGAGGGGACAGCCTTTCTGACCACCTCACTATGCACTGGTACCACAGTACACTAAGTCCTGGGGAGGCAGGATGAAGGCATCAATCACATCTGGAGACCAGTGGGACTAGTGCATAGTAGTAAGACTGAAATAGGACAGTCAGTGCTTCACAATCCAGGCCACAAAGACCATCCAGTCAGTCTCAAGAGCATGCCACGGAAGGATGGGGTGGCTCACCCATCCTTCCACCAACACCTAATAGCCAAACAGCTGTCCCATCACACAGGGCTAACTGGTGAACTGGGCACGCCAAGGTGGGGCTAAGGAGCCAGATGCTGGACTCTGGTCTTGAGGTCCTCACTCGCTTCATTCCTCAGGCAGCCATCTCCTAAATCTGTCCCTCAAGCCCAGAGTAAGGGGTGGCTCTTAGGTCCCCAGCCACTCAGTGTCAAAGCATAATACAATTCCCATCTTCCAAAGATGACACACTTCATCCTTTCCTGTTATTTAATGCAATATTCCCTACTCCCCCCCCCCCATACCTCTCCCCAGGGCCTCACAGATCTCCAGGTGCCTCTTAATGCACCACAAGGACCAGCATTAACAAATTAACACCCCTTTTCACTGAGCATAGCACCCCAGGCTGGTTTTGCTTTGAAGTCTGGGTCCTCAGGGATGCAGGACCCAAACCATTAGAAATGCAGGTGGGAAGTAAACTCCACAGGCTAGCGGCTCCCCTAGGGTCCAATGAAGGCTAGCAACCAGACACAGGGCCTACCAGATTCACAGTTCTCCTGACCCAGGAGTGACTTCAACATAAACTCCTAGGGCTCCACTTCCCTCCACTGCATCAGGACTATGATGCATGTTCCTGCCAGTTCCAACAGTGTGGCAGATCCACCCAGAAGACTGAGAATTCCAGGCCAGCCCAAGCTCTGTAGTAAGACCCCTTTCCCTTTCTCGCTGAGGCTGCTATACCTTCCTGGGTCTTACTACATAAACAAGGCTAGCTTGGAATTCTCCATCTTCCTGCAGCCCGAGTGCCAGGGTTACAAGCATACCCTTCCACTCTGCCCCTACTGCATCAATAGCTCATTTTGTCCTGAGAACAAACTATTCCCTACAGTGCATCTCTACCTCTAACAGAAGTTACCACAGTAATTTTATTTCAGAAGCCAAATGGTGCAGAGAAAAATGAAGGGCAGAGTTCTGAAATCGATGCAGAGATTCAGGCCATACAAGATGGTGCAGGCCTTTAGTCCCAATACTAGGGAGGCAGATAGACCTCTGTGAGTTCCAGGTCAGCCAGGGCTTCACAGTGAGACTCTGACTCAAAACAAACATACATACATTCATTCATTCATTCATATTCTCATATTCTTTCTCTCCTCTCTCTCTCTCTCTCTCTCTCTCTCTCTCTCTCTCTCTCTCTCTCTC
>NC_034596.1:95500797-95506895 GCF_900095145.1 Mus pahari
AGCCTCTCCACACTCCAGGGCCTCATTTCTCATGGGTGAGAAACAAGGACAATACCCAAGCCATCTGCTTCATAATTTTTAATGGGCTCCTCGATGACTGGCCTTACTCTCTGTTTCTCATATGACAAAGCTATAATTAAAAAGCTGAACCAATAAGGCAGCATATACAACCACAGGCATGCGCGCGCGCGCACACACACACACACACACACACACACACACACACACACACCTCAATCATCATCCTGTTCTGTGGCCATGCTCTAGAGGCTGACCAGAAGTCCCCATTCCAAAGGCCAATCTCTTTTTCTCTGTCTCTGCCGTGTGTGTGTGTGTGTGTGTGTGTGTGTGTGTGTGTTACTCTTCTGTTGCTGTGCTAAGATACCATGTCCAACACAACTCTCAGAATGATATGAGTCTATCAAGGTCAGGAGGAAGCTTGGCAGCAGGCAGCAAGCAGTAAGTGTGGTGGCTGCAGCAGGAAGCTAGGGGCTCTCATATTGTGAACCACAAACAAGGAGTAGAGAGGGCCAACTAGAAATGGCCTGAGTCTAAGTTTTCAAAGCCTGTCCACAGTGACATACTTCCTCCAGGAAGGACATGCCTCCTAAACCTTCCCAAACAGCACCATCTACCAGGCACCAGGCATTCAAATGTCTATCTAAGACTATGTGTGACATTTATCACTCAAACCTCCACAGTGTATGCGTGTGTTGTTTTATTACTAGCACATTTTGGACTTTCCCCACAATGCAATTGTTCGAGTGGGAGGGAAACCTCACCCATTCTCTATGGGCCAGCATACTTCCTCTTCATGCCTGGGACCGCCCCAGGGCTCTGCTGTCATTCTACAGCCATCTCAAGAACTGAAGTCAACTATGGCAGCCAGAATTCCATGCCTGCACTGCCTCTTAGCATCCTCAGATCAACAGAAGCAGTGGTGACTGCTATATGCACTAAGGGACGGCATCGTAAGTGTTTTAACTAGACTGACCTATGCATCCTTAGCCCAAAGAATGACAATGACACAAGGACGCTGTAGAAACTATGTGAATGGCAGGGTCTGAACACTGAGAGTCAAACCTGCAAAGCAATGTCAGCTCCTCTGTGGAACACGCTGCATCAACTCCACGCATCTGGCGGGGATTTCTTGGCTGTGTTGTGTTACTGTCTGTCAGCTTAGGCTCGGAGTCAGGACCTCTAGGCTGGCTGTGTGCATGGCAAGTGCTCTACAGAGGGGAGACTGGAGAATCAACCAGCAGGGATGAATAGGGATGAGGAGAGCAAAGCAGAGGGTGATGCTCTGAAAATGCCTAACACAGAAAAGACCCAATCAGACCCTGACGCTTTGGAACCACCTCCCTTGGTTGAGGCTTAGAACTGAGCATGGTTACACCAGATGGCATCCAAGCCCGGAGAGTGCTCACCTAAGGCAAACTCCCAGGGACCTGTCTGTCACCCAGCTTAAGCAGGTTTGAAGGTACACAGGTCCAGCCTTAACACCTCCACATACTCTTGGAGGTGCTATCGAGAGTCAGGGTGCAGCTCATCCAAGTCCTGCAAGACTGGTCCAGATGCCTGGAGCTGTAGCGCCGTTCCCCAGGGACTAGCTCAGGTCAGGTGGCTTCTGCAGAACCTCCTCTGAACTATATAATCAGAGATAACTGAACCCAGGAAGGCACTGAGGACTACAACCCCCAAAGTTCTTCCTAGAGCCCCATATTTCTAGGCAGATGCATACTGTAGAGTCTGCCTTGGTAGAGGCTCCAGGCAACAAAGCCACATTGGCCTTCTTCAGGCTGAGTGTCCACAGAACTTAAAGCTAAGCAGCAGCCACCTTAGGGACTTTCCACAGGGACTTATGCAGCTTCAGGAAGCACCCAGGCTGATGCCTGGAAAGCAAACAAGGCAAGGAAGGAAGGAACCTGAGGGACTGGAGTTGAGATAGGAAGTCTAGACTCAGCAGCTGCTGTCTCCAGATCTCTAAGAGGTGGACCAAAGCCATGCGTGGCCCATTGCTATATTGTCCCATGTGCCAAACAGAAGCAGCTTAGAAGGATCCTGCTTACCAAAATCCTCTTAAAGAGAACTGTTTAGATGCAAGTCTCGGGCAATGCTGGTATCCTAGATCATCAGGTCAGCTAACTGGCTCATCTCTCACTGGGAAATGGGGTTCCCAAGCATCCTTCAGAGAAGCTGGAGGTGAGTACTACCTCACTGGGTCACTGAGGCCCCTTTCACAAGCTTGTGTTTTTAGCTTTTGAGATAGGGCTGCATGGGGTTAAGGATGACCTTGAACTCCTGGACCTCCTGCCTCACCTCCCGAATGCTGGGATTATAGGTGTGTGCTAATGGCATCTGTCCTGTCTGACCAGACAGTGCTAGAGACTGAACCCAACACTAAGCAACACACCTATCACCCTCCCCAGCTCTAACAATCGACTGATAAACAACTACTACAGTCTCGGAAACACTAAGGAACATGTGTTAATAGCCCAACTGTTTTCAGACAGGAAGTGGGTGAGAAAGAGTTCCACATAATGTGTGGCGTGCAGCCAGGCTTCTGTCAACCTTGTTCCGCGGAACCGCATGGATAAGCTCTGCTCTTCCACTTTGCATGCACGTGTGTTGCCAGGAATCCAACACTGGTCTTCAAATGCGTGAGGTAAGCGTCCTATCACTGAGCTACATCTCTATCCCTGGCTGAATTATTAATTCATTTATGTGGTCTCAGACAACTCTTACCGATATAAAAGGGCTGAGCTGGGCCCTGTAGCTCTGCCTCAATCCACTCTAATGCCCTCGACCCTGACCCTGGCCTGAGCTCAGGTGTGTCTAAAGCTATGCTTATGCCTGGCTAGAGTTCTGGATGAGGGCTGAGTATAGCCCTCCTGTATGATGTAGATGAGCAGCACAGCAAGCTCAAAGATGAGAGCAGAGAGCACTGTGCCTGCTACTTAACAGTTCACAGTAGGAGCCCAAACCGATAAACAAACAAGAAACGCACACGGCAGGCTGTCAGCCTGTGCGAACACTAAAAATGACTAAAAAAGGATGGAAGCCCTCAAACACGTGCCGCTTCCACCAAATAAAGACAGATCTGTTCCAACAGTGGGCCATGACTCAGAAGCACACTGGGGGGCAGGCTGTGAGCCCCTCCCTTGGGGATCTATCAAAAGGAGTTCCCTGGATATTAATAGCCCTCAGCTGTCCCCTGGAAGCCAGGGATTACCTTCCCAGGGAGGGGCCACAGCCTCAGCCAGACAGAACCACTTTAAGGTGCTGAGGCAGCAGGAGACAGTGGCAGGTATGCCTGTGTCTTCTCTCCTTTCATTCCGACTGAAGCCATAGAAAACAGCAGGCCAAAATCAGAGTTCCTGGTTCCTCTCAGCCTGAAGTGATCTTCATCCTGACCCCACACAAGTACTGGGTGGGGCCAGATAAAGCCAAGGTTCCCAAGTCACACACCTGCACAGGGATCAAACTCCTTCCAGGTAAGGAAGGCCAGGCAGAGCCCCCTAGGCTAGCTAATGGCCGAGAGAACTGGGTTGAGGGAAAACAGGACACAACCCACCCTCCTTCCATTCTCAAGACAAAAGGGAACAAACAGACTTAGCTCCTGACCCCTGCTCCACCTTCCTCTTGGCCTCCGAGCCCCACCCTCCTCCAGGGGATGCCACTCCTTTCTAGAAGCAAATCCAAGGCCTCAAGTAGGGAGGGATACTTCAGCCTCTGCCAGGTTAATTCCGTCTGGTTCAGTGCAGACGTGAATTTCTAAAAAGACCTCTATGGAGTCAGCAAGATGGCTCAATGGTTAGGTAAAAGCCCTTGTCTGGCAACTTCAGTTCACAGTGGGAACGCCTGTAATGTAAGGTGGAAAGAACAGATGCCACAAAGTCGTCCTCAGATCTCCACAGGCATGCATGGCACAAGCGCCCATATACACACCCGTGCCCGCACTAATAATAATAATAAAATAGAATAGAATTTAACAAAAATTCTTCTATAACCCATCAGCCACAGGGACATCTCAACTGCTAGGACTTAAGATTGTCTCAATGCAGAGAAAGCCCTAAGGTGACAGGAAGGAAGGAAGGAAGGAAGGAAGGAAGGAAGGAAGGAAAGGAAAGGAAAGGAAAGGAAAGGAGGGAGGAGGATGTTGGCTGAGCAGCCAAAGCAGTTTGAGAAATGTGCCTCACAGACTGGTTGATGGCACTGTTTGGGGAGGTTAGAGATCCCTTAGGGGGGTTGGAGGAAATACTTCTTCCTGGTTTGGAGAGTTTATAGCTTTGGCCCACTTCAGTTTGCACACTCGACTTCCTGAATGTGGTTAAAGAGAAGATTTCTTGCCAGGCAGTGGTGGCGCACGCCTTTAATCCCAGCACTTGGGAGGCAGAGGCAGGTGGATTTCTGAGTTCAAGGCCAGCCAGGGCTACACAGAAAAACCCTGTCTCGAACCCCTCCTCCCAAAAAATAGAGGATTTCTCTCTCTGCTCCTGCCGCCATGCCTGCCCCACCATGATGGTCCCTTACCCCTCTGGAACTGTGAGCTAAAGTGAACCCTTCCTTCCTCTTTTTTTTTTTTTTTTGTTGTTGTTGTTTTTGTTTTTTGGTTTGTTTGTTTGTTTTTTGAGACAGGGTTTCTCTGTATTGCCCTGGCTGTCCTGGAACTCACTCTGTAGACCAGGCTGACCTTGAACTCAGAAATCTGCCTGCCTCTGCCTCCCAAGTGCTGGGATTAAAAGTGTGAGCCACCACTTCCCAGCGAACCCTTCTTTCCTTAATTTGGCCTGGCCATGGTGTTTTAGCACAGCAACAAAAATTTAGAAATTTCAACTAACTATGGTTATTTATCCTCTCTTGAGACCAGGGTCCTTATGATTACCACCACATATATTTTTATTACAAGCGCACTCACGCCTTCCAAAAATATCTGGTTTTGTACATATCCACACCAACCGACCACCACCCCACTCCCGTTTATGCCTGTGCCATCTTCATCTGTTATGGACACAGCTCCTCAGTGCAACACCTACAGCTTATAGTGCCAGATGAGGACAACTCAAGATAGCCCCCGGGACTTTCACACTTCTCAAACTGAGCTGAGCCACCAGCAGGAAACCTGCTGCTGCTGCTGCTGGTTTGAACAGGTCCTCTGGAGTTCACTGCGTGGAAACCTGATCCCCAGGGCAAAGGTGTTTGAGAGGTGATTAGGCCCCAGGGCCCTGCTCTCAGGAACTGATAAAGGCTTTATCACAGGTCTCCCTCCCTCCTCCCTCCACCACCTTATGGCACAAAAGGAGAGCGGTGCCAGGTGCTGCTGCCCTTGCACTTGAGACTAGCTGGCCTTGAGAACTGGGAGGGAAGAAGATTCTGTGGGTTACAGTTAGTCTTGTCTGCGGCCCCTGATGTTAGCACTATGCCAACTGGTATTCCAAACCAGCACTGCTGAACAAAGACAAAGTCAAGGGCCAGGCTGCCACACCCTCCAGACATGCCACTCAAGAGGCCAAGTGCTGGTCTCACTTTAGGTCAGGACTGCAAGGCGAGAGTGGAGGGCAACAAGTCTACTTCCTTGAGAACAGGGGAGCAGAGTTCAAGGCCCCAGAAGGAAAGGAAAGTTGTTCTCAGGCTTGGCCACTTACTGTTCTATACCCTAGACCTCACAATGTACAGGATCCTTGGTTTCTCTAAACTCCCATTTCCTCATCTTTAAGACAAGAGTGCATATTATAGGAGGCAAGACGGGCATGTCTCTGTGACTTCTAGGCCATACTGGTCAACAATAGTGAGGGGTACTTCAGCCAAGGCTACACATTAGAGACCCTGCTTCAAACAAAACAGAACTTTCAGGTCATAACAACAAAGAACAAGACAGACACACAAAGACTCCACACCACAACATCCAAAACTCTCCACTGTCAACACCAAGCACCTAACACAGAGGTCAAGATTTAGAACATACTAGAAGCTTCAGGGGCCACCTTGCCTATTCTCTAAGAGGGCTGTGTGTCATGCCTTATGAGACCCTGAGGCACAGAACACTCAGCTCTGGTTTCATATCCTCACAGTATACCTGTCTTGCTGCTGCCCCTCCC
>NC_034596.1:95507194-95518583 GCF_900095145.1 Mus pahari
AAACCAGGCAGTCTTCCACGAGAGGAGGGATGAATTTTCTGGAAAACTACCTCTCTCTCTCTCTCTCTGTCTCTCTCTCTCTCTGTCTCTCTCTCCCTCTCTCTCTCCCCCCTCCCCCCCCCCCCTCGCTCCTCTCAGGAACTTAAAAAGTTTCATTATCCCTCAACTCCCTCTGAATGCGTCAGCCCTGAACATGCGCTCGGCTTTCACACCATATCATAAGGAGACCCGGGACTTAGAAGTCCTAGAGACCTTGGCATTAGATTGTCTCTTCCTCCCACAGTCCCACAAATTCCAACCACTAACCCTGGAGTAGGGAAGGCTGTGAACTGTAAAGGTGGGGCAGGAGAGATGACACGGGCAGGAGTTGGTCCTGCTCACCAGACACCAGCCGGACAGCAGAATCCAGTTAAGTAGCCCTCTGTCTCCGAACCGGCCAAACCCAGAGACTTGAGGCCAGAAGTGACCTCACTGGACAGAAAAGGAAAGGAATTGGAGTCCAGCAGCTGGCTGCCATGGCAACAGGGAAGCCTACACAGCCTGAGCCAGGGGAAAGGGGCAGGCAAATCCAGTTAAACTCCTGCCTACCTTCCTCAAGGTGCTGCTGCCCAAGCCAGAGGAAATCTGAGCCAATGTTCCCTCCCCAGGTAAAACCCAGCCAGTTTAGAAGGAGAAGATCAAAAGTCCTGTCCCGTGGCTTCCCAAGAGACACAGGCAGGGCAGGAGAGGGAGGGAGAAAGCCTCAGTGGGAGCAGCGCTAACTCTCTGGATAACCCACACCTCAGCCAGTCTCCTAGGAAAGTGTGGACATTCTATCATCCCATCAGGTCAGGGGAGCAGGCCAGAATCACCAGAAGCCATCAGCCCTCTGCCACCTCCAGCTGGGGACACCCACGGCCACCACTCAGACCATTTCCATCTGATAAATGCAACTCTTCAAGCTCCATCCATAGAATTCGCGTCACCAATTTTTTTCCTCCCAAAGAGCTAAAGACAACTCAGAGAAAGTGCCAAAGCAGCCTCAGGTCTGGGCCACACCCTCTCCACTTCACTGCCTGCAGCCACTGACCTGAAGCAAGCACAGGTCTGGGCCACACCCTCTCCATTTCACTGCCTGAGGCTACTGACCTGAAGCAAGCACAGGTTTGAAAGGGAGGCTTAAAAAAAAAAAAAAAAGCTTAAGGCCATTCATTAAGCTTAAACCTTAGAAGGCTCAGGGGAGTCAAGTTGGCTACACCAAGTAGAAAATAATCAATTTAATTTTTATCCCCCAGAGCTTGAGGCTCTTAGTACATATGCCATGTGGCATTTCCATCAACAAAGCAAACAGCACATGAAAAGCCTACAGGCCAGAGAGAAAACAAGGGGGGACCTTTAGACTCCAGGGCCCTCAGCAGTACGCCTCGGACAGTTACCTCTGGGCACTCAGGGTCAAAGCCTGCCCTGTACCAGGCCCCAGCCCACCAAGTAGCCAACAACCTAGAAGGGGTAGCAGGTCGGGGGCTTTGTAGGGTTTTGGGGGTCTAGAGTCAGGATCTCTGTGCAGGCCCAGGGCAAGCCATCCCGCCAGTTCCATGAATGAAATGATTTTATCTAAATTATTTACTTCATCAGGCAGCAACTTATTTTGCTCATGTCATTAACACACATGGAAGGCAGTCCTGTTTCCACGTGGGTGCGGTGACAGACCAACAAAAAGGGACTCACAGTGTCTGTTTTTAGAGTTGCATTGCTGGTGTCAGACAAGACTGGGCAGCTTTCCTCAGTAAGAAAGTGTGGAAACCACTCGGCACTCCACATGTACCCAGAAAGCGTAAGACCGAAAGATCAGAGAGAAGGGCCAGCAGGGGAAGAGACCTGCGCACACATGCACGCATGCACATGAGTCAGAGCAGACTGCCCTTCAAAGATCTTTTGGTCCACTCTGTAACAGACAAATAATGCTTGCCTGTCTACCATACCTCTACCAGACCACTGGGCAGGCCAGCCCAGAGATCAGATCCATGGTGTAGCACAACCCCAGCACTAAGCTCTTTTAAACCCTCCCTCTGGCCAGCCACCCTCCTCAGCAGGTACTGCCAATCACCCCTCTTTTCAGATAGGAGGGAACTCAGTGAGAGGAGCTGAGCAGCTCACCCGTGGCTTCCGCAGAGGACTGCAACAACTATTTCCTGCTCTGTATGGATCTGAGTCTCTTGACTCGTATATTCCCCATCTGCGTGCACCCTGTCCCCTCCCTCATGGAACACAAGCACTCCCCCAGCAAAGCCAGCCTGGAGTGGGAGCTGTGCTGTTGCGGTTCACAGACCCCACGCACTCAGGCCACTGTGTTATGCCTCCCAACAGCACATAGGGCAACTGTTTCATTAAACAGATGAAGCCACAGTTGCTAGGAATAGGGTCACATGGGTTCTGAGGGCCCAAGCTGATGCTGTAATGGAAGTCCCCGTCATGGCTGCCCTCCCGTTTGTCCTTCAGTTGCTGGCGTTAGTTTCATAGCCTACCAGTACCTAGAAAGGCTACCACCCGGTGCTCTCCAGTCAGAGACCTGATGACACTCTTCCAGGCCAAGACGAGCAGCTCATGGCAGTGACAGGCGTTGCTCTCTGCAGAAACTCTGCTTTCAGAGCACCCCAACATCCAGAGAGACGCCCAGAGATCTGTCGTCTACTGAAAACTTGATCTCAAGCCACTAGACCCCTGCAGCGTACACACTATCACAGTATCTAATTATTTCCTCAAAACGCCTGCACCCTGACCTACTACCAATAAACTCAGAATCTGGGGTGGGGTGTGGCCTGTGCACTCCCCCTACAATCCTGGCTCCTCTTACGATTACTAGAAACATAGGGCTGAATTATCTGGGAAAGGTTCTGAATGCCTTGGCAAAGTCACAGGGGGGAAAAAAAAAAAACCAACAACTGTCTTTCCAAAGGGAACAGTTGAACTGCAAAAGCTGTTATTAGCCTGGCTGTGCACCAGGCAGTCGGCTTTCAGGGAGCAGGAAAGCTTGTCTGGGCAAGTTCTAGTCAGACCTCATCTGATAAACCAGCTACAATGTCAAGCACGCTGACCTTGGCATTGACAGCCACCCCAGAGAAACAGGAGAACCCCCCTCCTCGCTTTCAAAATTTAAGAACTCCATTTCTTCTGTCTGGTCACAAGAGAAACTGGTTCCTACCTCTTCTGTGCAGGAAACCACCACTGAACAAATCGCTAAACTTTCATTCATGGCAGCACGGAATTGATTCTCATCCAAGCGCTGACCCAGCTGGGCGTGGTGGCGCACGCCTTTAATCCCAGCACTTGGGAGGCAGAGGCAGGCGGATTTCTGAGTTCGAGGCCAGCCTGGTCTACAGAGTGAGTTCCAGGACAGCCAGGGCTACACAGAGAAACCCTGTCTCGAAAAACCAAAAAAAAAAAAAAAAAAAAAAAAAAACAAAAACCAAGCGCTGACCCATGAGCACTGTGGACCAGAGACACAGGGGCCCTTGGCGTTGGAAGGTGTAGTGTGTATGGTCTTAGCTGTAATTTTGTAAGCAGCATGAATTCAGACCTCTTACGGTCTTCCCACCCCATCTGTGCATCCACCACAAATAAAGGGACTCACAAACACAATTCCTCAGAAGACTGAGTCATGGTAGAAAAACCCAGCTTGATATGGTGAAGGAGCGCATTAGAGACTGGACAGAAAGGCAGAGGAAGGGGAGGTGCAGGTCTTTGGGTGGAGAGTGAGTCCTGAGCACAGGGGTAGACAGAACATAGCTCCTCTGCTACAGGGTTGGTGGCATTCTCCACACTGAGAAGCAGAGGGCTGGGGAGCAGGCCATCACACGGGTCTAGGAATATTTTGAAAAAAACCCTGTCAATTCAAAATCTGGACTCCAGGCTAAGAGGAGGAGCCCACAGCAACATCCCAGACTCAAGTGTATGCACACACACATATTTACACCTGGACACAACACTCATATGCACGTAGACACACACACACATACTTCTTCATATTAACACACACATGTGCTCATCCTCACTCAAGCAAGTGAGCTCTAACTCGACATCAGCCTCTAATGCCCCTGGCAGACGCCCAACTCTGCTAATTACCTCAGACCCACCTTTCACCCTTCCCACCAGCAGCAATTAGCCCTGCATCTTGACTTCCTGCTGCTCTGTGGGGGGAGGGAACAAGCCAGCTGTTCCCTCTGCCCAACCCCGGAAATGCTGGTTTCAGAGGTGTCTCAAGCGAACCAGTCCCTACTTCTGGGGCTCCAGGCTGACACAGAAAAAGTAGCGGCCCTTTCAGGATGGGAAACAATGCCCCAATCTGGTCCACTCTGCCCAGCTCCCAGCTTAGCATTCGGCTGCCCCCATGCTGATCTACCCAGAGCAAGCCATGTCCCTCACGGCTCCAGAAGCTTGGCTTTGTTTGAGAAAGAAGTTTCTCTAGGCAGCCAACGGCTAAGAGAAAACATGCTTCCTAGGGCTGAAGTTTCTTCCTTCCTAAGTCTTAGTTTCTTAATCTGTAAAATGGCCCAGTAACTTCTTCCTCTTGAAGATGTGGCTGTAATGAAGAACAGGGCAGCCAAGCCTTGGTCCCTGGACTACACTCCCCCCTGCTGTGCCTCAGCCTTTGGTTCTTCTTTGGGCTCCATCCCCACATTCCTGTTCTAGTCAACAGGCCTTCTGATGTCTGAGGTGGTAACAAAGGTGAGGGAAAAAGGAGGAGGTGAGGGGAGAGAGAATGGGAGCAGGTGAGCTCACATCCTGCCCCCCCAGAGGTTTGGGAATGTGGCAAGTCACCAGGGCCAAGGCCGACCTCTAGCCCTAGCCACCAACAGGGGCCGGCAGGCTAGGGAGAGAAAACCCCATAGCTGGGAATGTAGGAAAGGGATTCCAGTGCCCTGAGTGCTGCGGCCTCCAGCAGTCAGTTCCCTGTGCCCACAGGCTGAGAGGGGACAGGCCCCCTGCAGACCATCGCTTTCTTCAGCCTGGAATCTCAGTGGAGCTGGGTCATGAAGCAAGCCCACAGCTGAGAAAGTTCACAGGCTGGCTCAGTCCCTAGTGACTCTGCTCTCTGCTGACCACTCCTCTCCTTTGGGTTCCCTGTCTTCACACTGGGGAGTTCTGCTTATTCCTCCGGCCCTCTGATCCTGGGCTTACTGCCACCAGGATGGCTAAATTACCTATAAAGCTGGCATGTGACTGTGGAGTCACCCACAGCATCTCCTGACTCCCAGCAGGACTGTTCTGTGAACCCCAGACCACATGCCAGACGCATCCCAAACCCATGTTGGCTTGCTCTCCACACCGGCTCCTCACCACACACAACCACAGACTCCAGAGGTAGCCGCCAATCAGAGGCCCTCACTTCTCCTCAGGCTGGGTGTCTACTATTATTACCAAGTTCCCCAAATCACCCTGTTTTCTGACCTTGGTCAGATGCAGGTCATATGACCAGCTTCCATCTCTGCTCCCTGACAGGGCCAACCCATCATTCATTCTCCACACAGGTGCCAGAGTCTCATTTCAGTTATTTTCCTTTCTAAAATAAAGAAGAAAAAAAGCTACAACCTTTCACTTTCTCTGTGTGTGTGTGTGTGTGCGCGCGCGCATGTGCGCACAACTCAGATGCAGAGAGCTTGACTACCACAAGGTCCTGGCTTTGATCACCTAAAATGCAAAATCCAGTAGGATGAAGTTCATGTTCATTCGTGTGGCGCCCCAAGCTCACCCCTGTCCCAAATCCATAGTTTGCAACCTGCTTCAGATCCATCTTTCAGGTGCCCCCCCCACAGGATACCCCTCCACTGGTATGGCTCCCTTAAAACATAGATGCAAGCTAAGTGCCATCTCCTAGAAAGAGATGTCAGTCAGGGTCTTCATCTTTCCTGGACCTGTATTGGGAGACACTACCATGTCTTGTGACAAGCTGCAATGACAGTTTGACATGACCTCCCTCCCAAAGTATCTCAGATATAGACAACAGCCTTCAGAACCACGCAGCCAAGAAGCAAAGGACGGGTATGATCCCACCCCTCCACCCCCATCCTGCCCCGAGCCACACCCACCTCTGGGCCACCAGGGTTTCCTGTCTTGCATTTCATCATTCTGCATACACCCATGGGGGGACAGGGGACAGGAAGAGGAAAGGAGGGGCCGTGTAGACGGCTGTCCTCTACTCATTCCCCAGATGCTCTGGGCTTTAAGCTAACTGCCAGCATTCACACCGAAAGAATAAACAAAGACTCCACTGACCACAAGGGGCAGAGTCGATCCTTCTGCCTTGTTCGGACCCTATGATCTCTCCCCTCCTCCACCATCCCCAAACTGCCTTCAGTGGGCTCCACATTAGAGAGGGAGTCCGCCCCTGGCGGACAGGCTGGCAGGGACCATCCCAGGCACATGTGTAGCTCAGGTGCAATGTCTGCCTAGCATTTGGGAGGCACCAGAGTGAGGAAGCAAACAAGCATACACCCCAGAGCTTTGGGCTCCAGTGCTCAGCAGTGGCACAGAATGCCACGTCTTTCAAACAGGGCGGCAGCCACAGTCACCACGGCTGCAAAAGGCACAAAACAGCAATTCACCAGAGGAAAAAAAAAAAGGACAGGCCTATAAATAGTGCAGTTGTAGCACTAAGGAGCAAACACCCCCACAAAGTATTCATGCCCTTTGACCCAACCACTCTCTGCCGGGAATTTACCCCGAGGAAATGAGAAAAAAACCGTTGTTTGCTGACCACCTATGTACCATGTATGTTCAGGGTGGTATTGCTCATAATTCAAAACCAGAGATATGGGAAGTGCCAATGGCGGCAGAGCCAGATAAAACATCACCCAGACGCAGATATCCAAACACATGAATGTTTAAACGCAGGGGAAAACACTCAGTCCACCTTCAATGACAAAGAACAAATGGGTGGCACAGAGGCATAGGGAATTCGAAGCCACACAAAGAGCACAATCGCAAGGACCAAAACGTTAACACTGGGGACCTTCAGGCGGGGATGACTGATGAGCTCAATTCCTTTCACATTTCCTAACCTGGAGTAAGGAAACATTTTTGGAGGTCAAAAACATTATCTTTAAATTCCTCAGCTGTAGATGCAAACTAGGCAATCAAGAGGACGAGCTTACACTTCAGTCTTTTAAGTCGGCAGGCAGCGGGGAAGGTAATTTCTCTGCAAAGCCAATGTAATGTGTTATTCATGAAGCAAGCTGTGTGTGTGCCTGGATTTCTCTACCCCTCGACCAGCTAAGGAAACACTGCTTTGCCCTCTCTGAGGCACACAACACAGAGCTGAGGAGATTAGCATGGTGCAGACATCATCGATGCGGAGTATCTATTGTCTTCTACTCTTTTTGTAATTTTTTAAGACCAAGTCTCATTAGCCTAGGCTATCCCTAAACTGTCTATGTAACCAAGGATGGTCCGAGGCTTCCTCTCCCTGACTCCATCTCAAGTGCTGAGATTACAGGTGTGTACTGCCCTGTCGGACTCTGGTCCTACTTTTGATCAAATGTTTCATTCCAGCCAGCAAGATGGCCTTGTGGGTAATGGCACTGGCTGCCAAGATCCCACATGGTCAGAGGAGAGAACTGGCTCTCACAAGCTGTCCTCCGACCCGCAGGCACAGAGGGACACATGACAAAGTATTTCACACTTCAAACTGTCCTCAAGGCACTTCTCATCTGCCGAACCTGACACATGCTTATCTGACACAAGTGCCAAAGGGCTGGCAGGCTTGGGATCTACCGCTCCTAGAGGTTAAAGGTCACATAAAGCAGGACTGGAAATGTAGCTCAGTCAGTCTGATTGACTAGCTAGGTCGATGGCAGCCCTTCCAGAGCACGGAGCTTGGGGACTGCAGAGATAGCACAGTCATTAGGAGCACCAGCTCTTGCAGAGGACCCCAGTTTGATTCCCAGCACCCAAATACCAACTCACAACGCTCTGTGACTTCACTTCCTGGCCTCTGTGGCACCAGGCATGTATATGATGCTTAATCAAACATGCAGGCAAAACAGCCATACATGGAAATAACACTTTTAAAGGTATTTTTTAAAAACAAAACAAAACAAAAACACCCTTTTCCCCACCACTGGGGTAACCCCTTTCCCTCCTGGCCACCTCAGACAAAGGAATGTGCAAGAGGTTTCTTCTTGGCTGGTTTTGAAGGACAGTTTCACTGTGAGGCCTATGCCATCCCCAAACTCTCTGTCCAGCCCAAGCCGGCTGGCCTCAAGCTCTCCACCCCAGCCAGGGTTGCTACCTCTCTAGCACTGAGATCACAAGCGTACGCCACGGTGCCTGGCTGGGAATGGCAAGTGGGTCATTTCACCCCATTCTCTGGGCTACTTTCCAACAGAAAGCTGGGCAGTGGTTCCTTAGGAAAATGCCCATTGAATACCCTCAAAAGTAAGCTATAGTGCTGCATTAGAAGGGAAAAGGGCAGGATGTACAGTTATATGTATGGCATGCCCATAACAGCACAAAACAAAACCCATTCACCCAACCACAGGCAGGAAACACTACATGAGATAGGCAATTGTCCCCGGAGGGCCGAGCACCGCCTGCCTTCATGGCCCTTGTTTTTCAAGCTGTTTATACAGGTCAAGTATTCTTCTAATATTATAAGAACTGAATTTCTGCTCCCCATAAATCAGAAAGAACAGGCAGAACACTGTGCACAGGTGACATGCCAGTTACTAATGCACACACATTGTAGCAGCTCTTTCCAAACTGGCGAGATGTGGGGGACAGTGACTGTCCTCCCTGCAAGCGCTTGTGTACACTGTGCTTAGCTGGGTCAAGACAGCGACCAGCGCCATTCCCACTCAAAGAGCTAAGAGAATGGAAAATGACAAGAACTCCAGGTCCTCTTCCCCCAGTGACTATGCCGCTCCACCCTTTATGTTTCGTTTTGGTTTGGTTTTTTTCTCCCTGTCTGCCCTGGCTGTCCTGGGATTCACTCTGTAGCTGTAGCCCAGGCTGACCTCAAACTCAGAGATCCAACTGCCTCTGCCTCCCAAGTGCTGGAGTTAAAGCCATGCACTACCACCACCTGGCTCCATAGACTGGGTAGAGGCCTTGTCTCTTGAATGCTTAGCACCACCTGTTTCCTCTGGTACAGGGCAGAGTATCTGCCTGTTACAAATGGCACCTGTAGACAGGAGTCTCCTATTAGCCAGTGCAGCCCCCCACTCCCCTCCCCCCCATGCCAGGCTTTTCACCACAGATGCCAAGTTCAGAGTACACCACTACCTCTGACGAGCTGACAAAAAGAGGCACTAGCTGAAATGCCCCAACTCACAGTGTAGCCCCCTTAGCTCAGAGAATGAACCCTCTCCTAGAGCTCTCAAGCATCTCCCTGAACCCCTAGCTCCTTCCTTAGGCACCTGCAACTAACGAGATGGGACTTGTTGCGGTCTCTGGAAGCTATACTCAGATCTCACGGAGCCACAATCACTTGCTGAATACTCATGGGTGTGTACATTTGGGGTCAAAGGTCAACCTTGAGTATTGTTTCTTAGTAGCCATAGACTTAGTTGAGACAGGGTCTCAATCTGGGATCTAAGGCTCACCAATGAGGTTCCTCCATCTCTGCTGCCCGAGTTCTGGGGCTACAAGTGCCCACAGCCATGTCTGGATTTTCTTTTTTTGGTTTTTCGAGACAGGGTTTCTCTGTTTAGCCCTGGCTGTCCTGGAACTCACTCTGTAGACCAGGCTGGCCTTGAACTCAGAAATCCACCTGCCTCTGCCTCTGCCTCCCGAGTGCTGGGATTAAAGGCGTGCGCCACCACGCCCGGCTTGGATTTTCTTAAAACATAGAACGTGGGGATCAAACTCAGGTCTTCATGCTTGCACATCAAGTATTTTACCAAATGCGCTAATCTAGGCCCCATTCTTTCTGTTTTGCATATGATTCGTATGTGGTACGCTTGTATGTGCATGTGTGTTCTCATGTGTGGGAGGTGTGTGCATACAGGTGTGTTTGCGCGTGTGCCATGGCCACACTTTTATGGTGTGTGAACACTTGTACTACTTACCTCCCAATGGGAGGACAGACGGAATCATGACAGAATACCCTTCTCTCTCCCAACCCATTTCAAATCCAGACTGCAGAGAAGGCAAGGGCCCTGCAACACTCATAGCCCTAGGCCAGGCCTGGGCCCAGTGCATACCCAAGTCACAGCCAGTAGTCTCTCAGCTGACTCAAGGCAGCATCTGAGGCAGAGAGGAGCCTCAGATGACGGGGGAACATCAGGCCAGCAGAGACCTCCCCGCATCTGCAAAGGCCCCAGAGCTCACCAACACTCTGAGTGTCAGTAGTGCTGACTCACCAGTACAGCTGCTCAAACACATCGAGCAGTGTAAAGTGGATCCTTCACTCTTTAAACCCAGATTCCTGCTGGTCTAGAAACACAATGGTTCCATTCTCGGCCCCTGTAGCCTTTTTGTGGCTGCCTCTCTCTCTGCTCTTGAGTGGCTTTTGCACAAGAGCCACTAAGCCAGAGGCATGGATCATGCACCTCTTCCAGAGAGTCCCCAAGTAAAACACAGAGAACAGTGAACCAAGGGCCTCCAGCCCTCATGGCATTCAGAATGAACCAATCAACAATGCAAGCCCCTTCCCCGCCCTGAACTGACACACCCCACGGCAAGGCTAATGAAAAGCTCCACTTACTCTGGCTTCTCGTGGCAACCCCTTCAAGGGGCCCCACTGCAGACACATGGAAACTCACTCAAGGGGTCTCTGTACACCCACTTGAGGGACGCCTGGGCATACATGTGGAAACCCTCTTAAAGGCCCCATTGCAGACTTGTAGATACCCCTCCCTGGGCCAGCAAAGCAGCCTCACCTGGTAGTAGGTCTTGATGTTTCTCACCAGGATACTCAGGTTTTGGATGCGCAGGTTGACATCATTGTTGACATGCTTGTTGATACGCTGATTGCTGGGCCTGGGGTCTCTAGATTAAGAAACAGAGTAAAATTCACACCTTAAGGCATTCACTGTACCTCCTCCCCCAGCAGGGGACCAGTGTTCCTCCCTTGGTAACCATGAGGCTGTGACTCTGTAGTTCTCTCAATGCCTAAGTCTGCCCACAGCTGTGCCAGACAAGTCACCTGTCACCTCTGCCGCCTCACTCAGGGCTCTGCCGAAGCACACAGCCCTTTTCAATACTGTTGCTGTTTCCACTGGTGGAAGCACCAGGTGGGACACCCAAATGTCAATACTGTGAAAACTGACATACAGATATATAAAAACCAATAACCTATCCTAAACTGTATCTTACCAGTAAAAAAGACAGGCAAAGGGCGTGGTGGCACACGCCTTTAATCCCAGCACTCGGGAGGCAGAGGCAGGTGGATTTCTGAGTTCGAGGCCAGCCT
>NC_034596.1:95518628-95557741 GCF_900095145.1 Mus pahari
AAAAAAAAAAAAAGACAGGCAAAGAAATATATGTGAAATACCAAGAAAAGGAGGGGCTGGAGAGATGGCTCGGCAGCTAAGAGTACCAGTCACTTCCAAGGGTCCTGGGTTCCATCCCAGCACCCACATGGCAGTCACAACCGCCTGTCACTCTCATCCCATGGGATACCCTTTTTTCTGGTGTGCAAGCATACATGTAGACAAAACACCCATATACATAAAATAAATAAATAGATCTTTTTTTAAAAGGAAAGAAAGAAAAATACAAAGCAAGGCCCTGGCCCGTTTGGTGACCTTCAGAGCCATGTTCCACTCAGTACAGGCCCCCTGCCATCTGGAATTAGGTTGGTCCTGCTCATGAGCTACACTCCCCAGATGCAACAGTGTCTTGACCGGCTGATGTCCAGGACTGGTGTGTCAGCACACCACATAAGAAAAGCGGAGGGTGGGAACGCCTCAAGCATCCTTTTCCAACCTCAGGTGAGACTGGGTAAACTAGCTGTCAGCTCAAGCCATGTACGGCCTGGCTCATCTACATGCAGGCCAGTTCCCGCAAATCCTCAGTGTGGGAAACGGCTGCTCTGCCTTTCATAGCAAAGGCCTCCCTTCCACCCGCTCGCTCCCGAGGCACCACCAAGGATAAAGGCAGGGAACTCAAAGCTCTTCTTCCCAGTTTCATCTATCAAAAGCCCTGTGATGATGAAGGCACAGAGCCTACTCAGAGCTGATGGGGAGCCACAGAAATAAATCCCGGGCCTCATTAACGTAAGATGGAGAAATAGAAGGGAAAGGCCCACACCTTGAATCATTTCAAATGTCACTGGAAGCGCAACACAAGGCTCTTTTGTGATGCAAGCTGTTTAACAGTCAACCTTTGAGTAAATATTTGACATATACTCTAGAGGCTCCACACAGTGTCCGAAGCATCAGAACCTTCTTCCCACAGCCCCCAACCTCACACAGTCATCTCACAGCCCCTCAAATGGCCACATCAGGTGACAGCATTGTCCCCACTGCATGTTGGAGTCTGTCAAAACCGTACCTTCTAGAGCCCTTTGTTACTAAGGAGATAAAGGGGAAGAACACTCCGGAAATCAACTTAGCCAAGAGGCAGCAGCACTCTGCATCTCAACTGTAACGGCATTTAGCCACAGAAGCCTCCCTAGCATGACCAAGAGAGGGGTTCCATGAAGGGGCCAGCTGTGAGCAGAGCAGCGGCTTCACAGGGCCTAAGCCTAACACATGAAGCTGAGAGAAGCTGCAGGCTTTCCTAACTTACCATTCTTGTTTTGGGGAAGTGGGGGAATGAACCTGGGCTGCACAGATGCCTGCCAAGCACTCACCACCAGGCCATATCCCTAACCTTTTCTTTTTTTCTTCTTTTTACTTCTGAGACAGATTCTCATTATGTGGCCCAGCTGGCCTTCAACTTACAAGGCTCCTCATGCTCAACTTTTAAAATAAATAAAGGGATTGCAGGTGTTAGGAGACCCAACAGTTTCATTGTTATTTAAATCCTGGGTTTCTCTTCTTTTCTTTTCTTTTGTCTTAGAGACAGTTTTTTTGTAGCCCAGGCTGCCTCAAACTTACTAAATAATCGAGGGCGACCTTGAGCATCTGATTCTCCTGCCTCTCCCTCCTACCAGGACTCAAGAGTGAACCACCACCACCCCCGCTATGTGTAATGCCAGGCAGGGATTGAACCCCGTGCTTACTAATGGAGCCACACCTGCTGCTGCAGGAGTGTCAAGTACCCACAACATCAGTATGCACCACGGACAGACACCCATTGGCAAAGGGTCTGCACATTCCCGGGACCTGGTATGTGCAAGCCGTATCTGCTTTTGTTCTCCCCAGGCCTGGAAAGAAACGGCTAATTGAAGGAACACTAGAAAAGAGCCCTGACATTAGTTTAGTTATGTGACTAATTAGACTAATTATCACTATCATTAGTATTCCCTCAGTTAATAAGTCTCTTGGGGTAAAGATCGTTTATTAGGAAATAAACCAAAAGTTTTAGTCTTGCTTAAGGAAGACAAACGTCATGTCTACCCACTCAATGCCCCACACAAGTTGCCAGAAACGAGGGTCAGAGGCCCAGGGGTCACAAGAGTCTGAATAAGCCACATGGGAATTTGCCACTTTCCTAAGAAGGGCACACGTCAGCAGACAGACAGAACCCTTAGTCTACTGAGGCTCCTCTCACGAGTACAGATGCATACTACCATGATTATACAGATACACACACGGCCCAGCCCTGCCTCACTCAGACTACACTAATGACACCCAGGCATTAATATGCACCATTTTGCTTGGTCCTCCCCTCATCTACAAAATTCTACCCCCTTATCACAGATCAGGAAGCCAAGGCTTCGAGAGTGGAGCATTCTGCTCAGTGTAGCACAACAGTGAGTAGTGGAAGCTATCCTGCCTGAAGCCAGCTAAGCTCGGTAGATCTCACTCAGGAACCCTAGCCCTGGGCCTCCCTTGAAAGTTGAGCCCACCAGGGCTTTCCTGCTTCCAGGTGAGCCTGATGTCATCGAGGCCAGGGCCAAGAAACTACTTACTACCCAGCCTTCTCGGGTTGCCACAGACAATGGCCAGGTGCAGTCAGGTGACCACAGCCAGCCTTCTGAAGGCTCTGAAGTATTAGGTAACAACCTCTTATCTCAGCCCTACCCCAACTCAGTCAGTCACACAGCTCTGCCATATCCGAACTCCACTGCCTCCCACCTGGAGATAGCACAGCAGCCGACTCCAGGCACCCAGCACAGGAAGGAGGTAGCACCCACTATCACTAACTTTATCCTCTGGCTAACACTGCTCCCCTGGGCAGAAAGGGACACTAAGGCCCAGGTGAAGTCAAGTGTTAGCCTAGACCTTGGACTCAGCCTATATCTCATCAGGAACACAGAGGGAAGGAAGTAGACTGCAGAAGCACCTGGTGAGATGGCTCGGCAACTTGGCACCAAGTCTGAGGTCACTCTCCAGGACCCTCCACAATAGGAGAGAACCAACTCCTGCACGCTGCCCTCTGACGTCACAGGCACTCGCTCGTGCACATGCGCATACACACACTTTGTTTGTTTGTTTTTGTTTTTTTGAGACAGGGTTTCTCTGTGTAGCTCTGGCTGTCCAGGAACTCACTTTGTAGACCAGACCAGGCTGGCCTCGAACTCAGAAATCCGCCTGCCTCTGCCTCCCAAGTGCTGGGATTAAAGGCGTGTGCCACCACGCCCGGCGACACTTTTTTTTTTTTTTTTTTTTAAATAGACCAAAGAAGTCCAGCACCCTGTCTGTGTATGTGACTGACCCCAACACCCATTCCTACCCAGTGCTAAGCCAGGTACTAGCAAATCATCTCGCTTAATCTCCAGGACCATTTATTTAGGGCAGAACTTTACTTCCCACTTTGAAGATGAGGAAACTGGGGCACCTACAAGAGTCCCAGTGTCGCACTGCTTGTGGGAAGACCACCTCAGGTTCAAGCCCATTCTGACCACTTAGGATGCTCAACACTTAGTCAGAGTTCTCTTTTGGTTTTGGTGTGTGTGTGTTCTGAGATAAGGTCTCATATAGCCCAGGCTGGCCTTGAACTTGCTATGTAGCTAAGACTAGCCTTAATCTCCTGACCCTCCTCCACCTTACAAAGGTCAGGAATAGAGCCATGCGCCACAGCAAACATCCAAGGGTCTTTTAGTTCCCCACCTTCTGAGGAGGCAGTTATGGAACCCGGGACCCTGGATACTACAGGTAAATACCAGAAAACTACAGGAGCCCCTATTTCTATCTTATCGAGGTTACTTTTACAAGGAGGAAAATATGTGCATCTTAAGCCCCAGCCCAGGAGTGGGGGGGGGGGGATACATTCCAGGGAGTCATTTCAAAGCCTGCTAGGCAGTCAAGCCCCACCCACTTCCGGAGGCAAACACATTTTGATGCCTGTTACCTGGCGCCAAGTTATGATTCTCTAGAAGCAGAAAATTATGACTGGCGGGCCCTGTGCCCACTCCCGCCTCTGTTTCCTGGTACAGGAAGGCCACTTCTTTTCTCTGTGGCTGTCCCAGGATTGCTGCACACCTGCCAGGTCCTTCTTCGAGAAGGATCACAGTTACATATCACAGAGGGAAAAATGAGTCTGAAAACGGTCAGGGAGGGAAACAGCCAACCCCTACCAGAATTCAGCCAGGGCCAAAGGCAAGGAAGCGATGAGCCGGCAGTTTCCAGAAAGGTCCACCGGGCTTCCCTGATTTACAGGCAAGTGGTAAAGGCTTCAGGAATTCCAAAGGTCAGGGAAGAAAGAGAATCGGTCCCCGGCTTTTGTTCTCCCCTGTGCCTGTGTGTAGCTAAGTGGAAGACTGGAGGACACTGCTGTGTTTTTTAATTACACAGCCGCAAGCTTAACGGGGATAGGCTGTACGGTCCTTCTACCAATGGAACCCAGCCATTCTTGGGGCCTGACAGGACGGGGGTGGCAGGAGTGTGGCCAGAGCCCAAGCCTGCTCAGAGGCAGCCTCAGAAAAACTCAGTTTTCCTCATCAGTCCATATAGAAGCGCAGCCAAAGCCAACAAACAGCAAATGTCTCTTTAGAAACTGGTCGGACTCTGAAGACCAGTGAGATTGGAAGAATTAAAACAAAAAAACAAAAAAACAAAAAAAAAAAACAGGGTTTCTACCACTGTGAATCAATGTCCTAGGAAAACAAATGGAGTCACCTCATTGGGAAACCACCCCCTACCCGCCCCCGCCCCCAGCTACAAATCCGAGCTGTATTTCATTAGCTAATGGATTACTGAGTGTGACACCTCCATCCGTCCCAGCTGAGTGGGTATACATGTAAAGGCTGATCCAGTTTTATTTTGTTCCAAGTGCCTGTGACTCATACTGTCACTCGCTTCCAATAGGATCCCCAAAGCCTCTAAGTTAAACACAGAATGTAGGGGTTGGAGCCAACACCTAAGTGGGGGTAAGATATCAGACAAACAGGCTCTGCAGAACTCCACAACGGATGTGGTCAGAGGTGCAGCCGGCAAATAGTATCCACAAGACCCTGTTTAAGCCCAAGCAAACGTTCCAAACAGCCTGACTGCCTGTGTGCCTTCTAAACCCAATTCACACAAGGACGATGAATGACTGCATCTGGCCCAACAATTGGGAAGGGAAGGAGAGTCAGAAGCTCATTTCTCAAGCCACAGTGAAACTGCGATGCTCCAGACGCAGCGGACATTTCCTGTAACCAACCAGACCCTCCTTACAGTTCTGTGTCCCTCCAAAAAGAAAAGGGACTTTTGGTGTCAGCACTCAGACTACCATCAGGTCCCCGAGTTTACAAATGAGTCAACCGCAAATTTCCTTAGCTCGAATGAGGTGCTGGTGGGAGTCCAACGGCCCACCTGAACCACCCTGGCCACCCGGCATTCACGCTACAATCTTAGGTTTCTTAAAGCATCCTCTCTGGAGAGGCAACTTACATTTGCAACATGATCTGATTCAAAAAGATGCCGTCCACTAAGTCCATGTACAGCGTCAAGTTGTCCTGGTGGCCGCTTCCAAACGGGCCAAAAGTTTTCACCTGCGGGGAGGCAAAAGCATGTGGGTCTGACGCTGGGGGACAAGGCAGGCCAAGGAGGTCACCAACCACCGCGGTACTCTCCGCAGGCAGCAAGCCTACCCTTCCCGAACCGCTGTCCTTTCCCGCCTCAGGCAACCGACACCGGACAGGAGAAAAACTTCTGGCTAACTTTTCTCCAGCGTCCCAGAAAGCGAGGAAAATAGAGAAATAAATAAAAGGGACTTTTCAACAAATTCCTCACGTCTCCGATGCACAGGAAGGCAGCACGCTCAGCCCGCCGGTCCGCGGTCCCACTCTGCGCCCCTACCGCGGGTCTCTGGGCTTCGGGAGGGGTCACCCCTCCCCCGCCCCCACGGTCGCCGGGAACAGGTGCGCGCTCCCGAGTGGGAAGCCGCGGGACGCCCACCCGACACGGAGCCTCCCGGCCCCCCGGTGCCGCTCCGAGCGCTCACCCAGGTCACCAGCGGGCTCTGCAGAAACAGCTCAACGAGCTGCGACACCGTCACGTCCATGCTGAGCCGCGGCCGAGCCGCACAAAGCGGCTCCGGCAGCCGGCGGCGGGCGCGGGAGACAAAGGCGGGGCGCGAGCCCACGGTGCGCGGCTGCGGCTCCGCCCGCCCGGGGAGAGCGAGAAGGTGGGGGCGAGGAGGGGGAGGGAGGGGCGACGCGGTCCCTCCTCGGTCGCCAGCCCGGTGCCCTGCGCAGCCTAGCGGAGAGGAGCCGCACGGGGCCGGGTGCGCGTTGGGGGAGCGGGGACCGGAGCGGGGCGGGGCCTCAGCACGTGGTGGCCCGAGTGCGCGGGCAGGTGCAGCCTGCGCGCGCAGACCTGGGCCCGAGAGGAAGAGGCTCGGGGTAATGCTCAGGCTGCAGGGTTGCGCCTCAGTGCATCTGCTCTGCCGACTCCCCCGCTTCTCCCTTCCTGAAGTCCCTTCAGGATGGATGCTGGCGGTGTGGTCGCCCTACGCGTGTGCGCCCCTACTGTGGCTCTACCCTCCCTCCACCATAGCACACCGTGCCGGAGAGCCCGTCCCGGCCGCAGTGCGCAGCGGCAGCTTTGAGCCTGGGCTCCCAGCGCGATGGACGCCGTGCCCCCTGCTGGCGGGGGCCGTGTGCTAGGAGGCCTGCAGCCCCATTTTCTCACCACTTCTTGGTAATAACTTCGCTCCCCGAGTTGGGCCATTGTTGCATGTACGCTCTGTGTCTTGACGAGTTTAATCCTCACTGTGATGTGGGAGTGTTAACCCGAAGCCCCTGGCACACGCTTAGCGAGAACACACCAGGTACTCAATGACTGCCCTTTGGCTAGTCATTTTGCAGCAGCGTAGCTTTGTCACGTATTAGGGCTGTGACATCTGCTGATGACATGTGGTATTACAGTTCTGCCTGACTGGAAAGCCTGTTAATAAATAGACTGGAGCCCCCAGTATACTGGCAAGGTTCCAAGAAGTGTGGAAGCCAGAATAACAAAGGGTGGGGGTGGGAGGCTTTGCAATGAAGAGCATTTGCTGCTATTCCAGAGGTCCTGGGCTTGTTTCCCAGCACTGACAGGATGGTTCGCAACTATAAGTTGAGTTTCAAGGCCTCTGAGGGCACCAGACATACATATGATATACATTCACAAAGGCAGAACACTCAAACTCATAAAAAGTAAAATAAATAAATCTTACCCCCAAAAGTGGGGTGGGAATGATGGTACAGCTTTGTAACCCCAGTACTGGGGAGAGGGAGGCAAGAGGATCTTCAAGTTATCCTTGTCTACATAAGGACTTAAGAGCTAGCCTGGGCTCAATGACAGTCAGTTCTGGTTCCTGTAATCACAGAATTTGGTGGGGCTGGACCAAGAGGGCCTTGAGTTCCAGGCTAGCCTGGGCTAGAGAATGAGGTTGATGACTGCATGAGGTGGGTAAGTAGCATAGGCTTCCCTGTTTGGAAGAGTAAGGACTGCCGTTGTGGGTTTGATATGTTTTTCTGTACCAACCTATTTTGTTGTTGTTGTTGTTGTTGTTGTTTTTCGAGACAGGGTTTCTTTGTAGCCCTGGCTGTCCTGGAACTTACTCTGTAGACCAGGCTGGCCTCGAACTCAGAAATCTGCCTGCCTCTGCCTCCCAAGTGCTGGGATTAAAGGCGCGTGCCACCACTGCCGGGCAGGAATAAGGTTTTCAATTTTTATTCTGATAAAGGAGTTTCTCCTCCCTCTTAGCAAATATTGACTCAATCATGATAACTAATATCATTTCTGTGTCACCTGGTAAGAGCTTAAATTGTGTGTCCAACTAGAAGGTGGGGTGATTTTACAGTTTATTTGTATATATTAATTATGCATGTTTCATGGACTTTATCATACATATATATTGAATGCATTCACTACCATGACCATCTCTACCCTCTGCCCACCCTGCCACTCGTGCTAGTCACCTCTCTGTCTCTGTGTCTGTCTCCCTCTCCTTCTCTCTATCTTCCCCCATTCCCTTTTGCAGACGAGAGAAATAATGGAGGCCAAGACAGGTTCTGATCAAAGCCCCCGAGTTTACTACGAAGAATCTGTGCTTGTATAGGGGGGAGGCCCATCCCCTGCAGATCTATTCTTGAAGCCTGTGCCAGCCTGTAGGCAATCTATCTGAAAGAACTGTTTTGGCAAGTAGGTGTAAATTACTGGATTGCTTGCTGTCTCCCAATATCTTAAGGGCCTCTCAGCAGAATAGCAGCATCTTGGAGAAGAGCAGCAGCAGGTGACAGAACAAAAGAGCCATCTAAGCCGGGCATGGTGGCGCACGCCTTTAATCCCAGCACTCGGGAGGCAGAGGCAGGCGCAGGCGGATTTCTGAGTTCGAGGCCAGCCTGGTCTACAAAGTGAGTTCCAGGACAGCCAGAACTACACAGAGAAACACTGTCTGGAAAAAAACAAACAAACAAAAAGGGCTGGTGAGATGGCTCAGTGGGTAAGAGCACCAGACTGCTCTTCTGGAGGTCGTGAGTTCAAATCCCAGCAACCACATGGTGGCTTATAACCATCCGTAATGAGATCTGATGCCCTCTTCTGGGGTGTCTGAAGACAGCTACAGTGTACTTACATATAATAAATATATAAATCTTTAAAAAAAAAAAAAAAAGAAGGCTCCACCCCAGGTGGTCTCATTCTCAGTGGCAGCAAGGTCAAAGCCAGACTACTCAAGGCTGGGGGAGGCTACACTGCCCGACTGGGGGTCTCAGGGGCCTCCCTAACCAACAGCTCATGAGGGGTGCTGGTGCTTGAATTATTATTTAACAACTGTGACTTTGGGGAACAGTTTTATTTGCCTATTCAAAGTACCTCTATTCAAATGATTTAAAAATCCTTTTCAGATTTACTTGTGTACATTAACATTTTGCCTGCATGTACGTACATATGTGCACCTCATGTCTGCCTCCAGATGGTTGTGAGTAGCCAAGTGGGTGCTGGGAAGCAAACCCAGTCTTCTGTGAGAACAGTAAACGCTCTTAACCACTGAGCCATTTCTCTAGCCCTCCCAATACAACCTTCCTTCCTTAAAAATTTTTTGTGAAAGCCGGGCGTGGTGGCGCACGCCTTTAATCCCAGCACTCGGGAGGCAGAGGCAGGTGGATTTCTGAGTTCGAGGCCAGCCTGGTCTACAAAGTGAGTTCCAGGACAGCCAGGGCTATACAGAGAAACCCTGTCTTGAAAAACCTAAAAAAAAATTTTTTTGTGAGGTGTTTTGTCCTAGCAATGAGAAAAATGCACTCTGGCTTCGAGGTTTCAGTTCTGAAGCCGTAGTTCTATTTGACCTGTATGTCAGTACCACACAGTCTTGGTCACTACTGCTTTGCAATAAGCTTTTGTTGGCTTGTTTTTAACAACATTCACTGACCCTAGGACCTAGTACACTTTAGATAGCTGCTCTTCCACTGAACTATACAACTCCATTGCCAAAACCTTTATTTCCTTCTTGAAGATTTCGTGCATTATTCCGAGCCCCTTGTAAGTCATGCTAATTTCATCTTACTTTATTGTGTTGCTGGAGACAGAACCCAGAGCCTTTGTGGGTGGTGAGCATATGCTGTGCCATGGAGTTCTTTCTTTGCCTACCTAAATGTTAGAAAAATTTCAACATCTATAAGGAGGTCGGCTAGGGACTTCTCAGTGTCTTCCCCTGAATTTGGATGCTAATTGGGGAATGTACTGCCACCTGAACAACACGAGATATTCTGCACTTATTTAAACCTTTTTCAGATTCTTTCAACAATGTTTTTATTTCTGGATATGGATATAAACTTGGCACTTTTTAATTAAATGTGTCAATCCTTCCCATTCTTCTTCCTGTAATTTCTAAATACTTGAGGGATACAGCATCACACGGGTCTTACACTGGTCCATTGGCTTTCCACAGGCAGGTTGCTTCAGATTTTGGCATACATTAGGGCTGGAGAGCTGCCTCACTGGCTAAGAGACTGGTTGCTCTTGAAGAGGAGGTGAGTTTGGTTCCCAGCACACAAGTGGTAGGACTCACAACCATTTCCAGCTCTGGGTTCAGGGGATCTGACACCCTCTTTTGTCTTCCAAGGGTACCAGTCAGGCAGGTGGTGCACAAACATATGTGCAGGCAAAACAGTAATAACACATACAGTTAGCAATTTTTGTTTTTTATCTGTTTATTTCTTTGAGACAGTGTTTTTCTGTGTAGCCCTGGTGTCCTGAAACTCACTCTGTAGACCAGCTTGGCTTTCAATTTAGAGATCGGCCTGCCTCTGCCTCTGAAGTGCTGGAATAGGATTAAGGGCAGCTACCACTTCTGCCTGGCTTATTTATTTATTTACTCATTTAATTTATTATTTTTATTGTTGTTGGTGGTGGTCTCCTATATAGCCCTGGCTAGCCTGGAACTCACAGAGCTCCACCTGCCTCTGCTTTCCCAGTGCTAGGACTAAAGATGTGTACCACCATGCTTGGCTTTAAAACAAATGTCTTTTAAAAAAAGTTTCTATGAACACAAACTACCTCTCTTCAGATCATTCTGGCTTTCTCTGGGTGCTGCTGGGATTTTGTTGTTTTGCTTTGTCCACATTAACGTCTCTTGTCCAGACAGAATTATTTTATCTTGGTTATAAAGAAATTGAAGATCTCTGAGCTCTGGAGATGTCTTAGTAGGTAGCTGTACCGGCTGGTTTTGTGTGTTAGCATGACACAGTGGGAGTTATCACAGAGAAAGGAGCTTCCCTTGAGAAAATGCCTCCATGAGATCCATAAAAATTTTTAAAGATTTATTTATTTGTGTATATGAGAGTTCTGTCTGCATGTATGCTGTAGCAAAATATAATCCGAATCTGTATCAATATATCAAGTCTATACCAAATGTAAAAATATTTGACTTGTTGATGTTTTTTGGTCTAAAAGTAGAATCAATCATCTACCCTTTTATCCAGTTATTACTATATCTCCTCTCCCCCTCCCCCCCCGTTTTTCTTTTCATCCCTTCTCCTAATACTAGATAGGAGAGAAAGAAGGATGGAGGAAAGAAAAGGTCCCTGAATCTAAACTCCTTCATTTTGCTTCCTCCCTGTCCAAGACCATAACAACTTGTAACAACCCCCCTTAAATGATGACAAGTAGCAGTCATCCACTGAACGACCAAAACCATCCAACCCACCTCTTGGGAATGGGCATATTGTTCTCTTAAAATTGCCTCCTGTTGATTTGGGAGTGTCATTTTCCTTTTGGGAGCCCTCTAATAAAATTGGTATATTGGTTATTCTTAGGAAAGCTAGCTGTAGCATTTGCTGTCCAGTCTCTGCATGCTATGAAATTTCAGGGCTTCTCTAAAGTCCTGACTGGGACAGTCTGTGATGCTGGATGATCTAGCTAGCCATATTGAAATTGTCCTGGATTCAATTTTTGAGGAAACAACATTGAAACGATCTAAGGTAGAATCACCTGGGCTACTTGTCTTCTTTGGTGTCTGGTCCTTTTGCTCTGCAAACATATAAGCGTTCAAAGATATTTCTGCACTAACATAAGTTTGGAAATGTGAAGTATGCACAAATCAGTTAATAATGATTCTTTGCTCTAAGTTCAAGCAGGTAAGGCATCTGTCTTTCTTTTTCTTTCTGTTTTTGGTTTTTCAAGACAGGGTTTCTCTGTATAGCCCTGGCTGTCCTGGAACTCACTTTGTAGACCAGGCTGGCCTCGAACTCAGAAATCCACCTGCCTCTGCCTCCCGAGTGCTGGGATTAAAGGCGTGCGCCACCATGCCCGGCTCTGTCTTTCTTTATAAGCTAGTTTGGATTGTATAACCAAACTGTAATATAAATTTCTATTTATGCCATTTAAAAGATGGTGTGATGCCGGGCGTGGTGGCGCACGCCTTTAATCCCAGCACTCGGGAGGCAGAGGCAGGCAGATTTCTGAGTCCGAGGCCAGCCTGGTCTACAAAGTGAGTTCCAGGACAGCCAGGGCTATACAGAGAAACCCTGTCTCGAAAAACCAAAAAAAAAAAAAAAAAAAGATAAAGATGGTGTGATAAATCTTGAGAATTCTGTAGCCAATAAGATTTCTTGGCTATGTACAGCTGAAGTCTTGACTGGTGATATTTTCATGTCTCAGCCAGTCTCAGAGGTGTTTCCATGTAGAGGGATCAGCAATACAAGTTACCTGGTCTATTAGTCTTCATGATTTCTTTCTTTCTGTTTTCAGTCAAGATGTTCAGGGTGTGTCCCCTTGTCAAATCTGGAAGGAATCCACCACTTTTCTTTTCCTGTTGAAACAAAGGCAAAAATCTCTCCCCCAGAGTTACACACTTCTCTCCTTCCATTCTGTGGTTAGTTCATCTGTAATAGGCTGATTTAGTTCAGCGGTTTTGTTTTGGTTTGTTTTTTTCCATAATGCAATGTCTCTTAGCAGCTGTGTTATCTGTCTCATTAACATTAAAAAATTTGAAGTCAACAAAGCATCATTCTATCTCTGGGAGATTTCATATCCTTCCTCTGCCTGGCTAGGAAATTGTGTGCAAATCTGGGAAATGCTTGTTCCCTAACTTCCATTCAGGGTTTTTTCTCAGGCTCTAAGCTTGGACTTTTAGTTAAGTTTGGATTACATGCCTACCACAATGGATGTTACTTGTACCCACAGGCTTTTCCACTCTACCTTTTTGTTCCCTGAAAGAACGACTGTGAGACTTTGTATATATGAACACCAGCCCGGGCCAATAGCTTTGGTTCATTTCTGCTAGCACTTGACTAAGTCTAAGTCTAAGTCTCCTCAGGTTCATGCATCTATCTCCACCAGTACTTGGGATAAATCTTTCCCTTGCCTGACTATATCAGAGTCCCTCTCTTCCTGCCGGAACTCCCACCTTCTATTTCCTGCCTAAGCCAAAAGTCCAGCAACTTCTATTGACAGATGATACTTTTAAACAGTGCACAAGAGTCTCTCCACAAGGTTCTGTGAATTCTAGGTATTTAATTTTAACCAATATATATGCCATTCTTGCTGCATAGACTGTGGATGACTAAGAGCAGAAAATTTCAGATATAGATGTAGTGTAGTGTAGTTATCTCCCTCCAAGTTTTGACTATATCAACATATTTAGGGTTGGAAATGTAGCTTAGATTGAAATCCATGCTCAGCTACTGCACACACACACATGCTGATTTGGTTTGGTGGTAGAGAATTTGCCCTGGATTTGACTTCCCAACAACCCCCAGAGCACATATACACACACATCATTTGCAGTGCTGGGATATTAAAGTGATTATCCATTTAGGTAACATGGCATTAAAAGTTATTTTACACAAACCCTTTAATTTAGCCCTCAATAACTTTGTAGTTTTCAGTATAAAACTTCTATGCTCTTGCCATTACACTTTTGCTGGGAGCCAAATTCAGGGTTTCCCATATTGCGGGCCAGGCTGGTACCACTAAGCTACATGTCCAGATTCTACATTCTGTCCATAACCTTTCAATTAGTCTAGAGGCGGCTGAGCAATCAGTGGACGGGTAGGACTTACATACTGGGCTTCCTGATGCTCATTTGACTTCTTTTGTTTGTGCCCCCTCCCACCTTGCCTTCTTCCAAAGATGCACCTTCAAGTACTTGAATAGCAACTTGAAGAATCTCCAAACACCCAGTTTTCCTGGGTTCTTTTTTTTGGGGGGGGGGGGAGGTTGAGACAGGGTTTCTCTGTGTAGCCCTTGGCTGTCCTGGAACTCACTCTGTAGACCAGGCTGGCCTCGAACTCAGAAATCCGCCTGCCTCTGCCTCCCGAGTGCTGGGATTAAAGGCATGCGCCACCACGCCAGGCTTTCCTGGGTTCTTACATGTAAGGTCTGCACTTCTCAAGAGCTGCCTCATCAGGACCATCAGGAGGCTGAGAGCATACACCTGTATTACCTTCCTCTACAGCAGTGCTTAAGTTATGAGAGCACACAAACTAGCAATTTCTGTATGAACTTGTAAAATTTACCTACTTTTCTTTCTGTATGTTTGTGTGTATGTATGGCAGTGATAACATTAATGTGACATCAGAGGAAGAAGGCTCATGAATAGAATGCTAGCCTAAATTGTCATGAAGCTTGTCTCCAAACAATGCAGAAGTCAGGTGCAGTGGCACATGTCTCAAGTTCTACTTATTTGGGAGCTGAGCTGAATTGCTTGAACCCAAGCTGATTAAAACAAGATTAAAATACAAAGCTGGCCTCAGAGAGACATATTGGAGGATGAAGCAGGAGGACCCTAAGTTCTAGGCCAGTCTGAGTTCCATCTTTGCTGTTCTGTTTGGTATGATGGATGGCACAACTGGGAGATAAAGCCAGGATAAGGAGGCTATCCTTTGTTATGTGAGTTTACATAGCAGCTTAAAAGAAACCTTAACTGTGCTTGACCCACACTATCTAAAGAGACAGTAAGAGTAGGGCCAGGAAAGAACCAGATTTTAGTAATTATTAAAACTACCTCTCCCCTGCTCCTCCTCTGTGTAGCTCAGGAACTCGTTTTTTAGATCAGGCTGGCCTCAGATTCAGAGATCATTCTGCCTTTGCCTCTGGGATTAAAGGTATACATCATTACACCAGTAGGAATTATTAAAAATGTACTCAAACCACATTAGTAATGCCATTAAGAGTTCTGGTTTCATAAAACTAAACTGAAGACCCAGATTTTTTTTTTAATTCCAGCTGCTTTTTTTTTTTTTTTAAGGTTATATTTATTTTATATATACGGCGAGTACACTGTAGCTGTCCTCAGACACACCAGAAGAGGGCATCGGATCTCATTACAGATGGTTGTGAGCCACCACGTGGGTGCTGGCAATTGAACTCAGGACCTTTGTCAGAGCAGTCAGTGCTCTTGACCGCTGAGCCATCTCCCCAGCCCCAAGACCCAGGTTTAAAAAACAAACAAACAAAAAGGGCTGGGCAGTGGTGATGCAAGCCTTTAATCCCTCCCAGCAGGTAGGAGGCAGAGGCAGGTGGATTTCTGGTCTACAAAGTGCGTTCCAGACAGCCAGAGCTACATAGAGAAACCCTGTCTTGAAAAACAAAACAAGGTTCCTAGCCTTCCATTTCTATCCACTAAAAAGGGAAATTCGTGGTTGAGAAACTGTATATGAGCTATCAGTTAGTAGATTGAGCACTTTTTCTGTACTGAACATTTCCAGAGTGACATGGAGGTAGGTTCTGTGATATGAGGTGTTGGTTGAAACTAGATAGCTCTTTTCACCAAGGATTAACAGGGTGTCTGGGTAACATGTTGAAAGACCAGAGTGATGTTCTGATAAAATTGCATACAGGATTTGAGGACAACTGGGCAAGAAATAGCAATCACACACAACCCATTGAAAACTACCAGGTAGCATTTGTGGAAGAGAGGATGTTTTCTGGAGTAGTTATAAAGCTTTCATGACTTTAGGAGGTTAAGTTTTCATTTTTTTTCACCTCAAATACTACAAAATGAGCAAAACAACCCACTGGTATAAGGTGAAAATAATTTATACTATATTCATACCAGGTACCAAGACAGTAGTTGAGTTGAGGAGTGTGGACTTAGGGTACTAGAGTCCAGGGCAGAATGTCCAGTAATTTCCGGCTGATGGTAGATCTCCACTAGAAGTTCCTTTTCACCTACTTTGTAGCAAACCTTCATCCAGTTTGCTTAAATAACCATAAGCACTAAGAAAGCAATTTCTGAAGAGCATGGCCAAAGGTCAACACAGATTTCTTTAAAATAATTGGATGATTTATGAGACAAGTCACGAATCTGTCCTCTGCCCAATGGTCCCAATATCAAAGCAAGTGTTTCAAGAAACATTCTGCAAAGTCAGGAAGATCCTGAGTTCAGCTAGAGATGCTGAGAAAAAAGAATGTTTAAGATACCATCATTAGTTGACATAAATATTCTAGGTAACAGTGAAGACAGTGTTCTTTCCTCTATATACACACAAGGTAAGTTGACTCAGGTATGGTGGCTTACATTCTAGAGGCAGAGGCAGGTGGACCTCTGTGACTAGTTTACATAGTGAGACCAAAAAAGAACAACCAAACCAAAATAGTCAGTCTGACTCAGGAGGTGGTCTACCTGCAAGCTGGCACTGAACAATGACTCCAGCATTCAGGAAGGCTAATCTGGTCTAGATAGTTCTAAGTTACCTAGGGCCTGTCTTTAAAGATCAAAAAGGGGGTGGAGAAAGGCTCAGTGGTTAGAAACACTTACTGCTCTTAGAGATGACCATCTTGGCCTACAGAGATCTGACTCTTGCCTCCAATGCTGGGATTAAAGGTGTGTTCCACCACTGCTTGGCTAAAATACAAATCTTTTTTTTTAATGTGGTGTTCCCTGAATGTAATATATGTACTACATTTAAGTACAGTGCCTTCAGCAGGCACCAGATCCCTCTGAGACTGGAGTTACAGATGTTTGTGAGCAGCCAGATGGGTGTTAGGTACCTGGGTCCTCTGAAAGAACAGCCAGTGCTTTTAACTACTGTGCAATCTCCAGCACAGTGTAATTTTTTTTAAAAAGCAGCTCTATTGTGAAATGAATTAAATCTTTATTATGCCTCAAACTGAAAGATACACCTGCCTCAGCTTCCCAAGTGCTGGGATTAAAGGCATGCATCACCACCTGCAGTGTATTCTAAATTTCCTGTTTTTACTGAGGATAAGCAGCTAGGACCACATAGTGTCATCTCCTGGGCATAACATTTTATTCATTTACAACTACAAGGTAAATTCTGCTTTCCACCTTTAAAAAGCGAGGGTTTTGGAACTCACTTATTTTCTTGAAAACATTTTAGTATGTCTAAGAATAAAGATCCTATTTAAGAATACATTATTTGTTTGGTGGTAATGGAGCTGAAAAATGGAAAATGTCCCACCCCATTCTACTATTAAGCTGTATCACCAGACCCAAAAATAATGTCTTTTTTTTTTTTTTTTTTTTGGAAACAGGGTTTCTCTAAAAATAATGTTTTAATAAGGTACCACTTGGTCCTTGGATGTTTGTTTAGGTACCACCACTTACAACTTGTATTCCAAAGGGCATATGTTAAAAAAAAGAAAGAAAAGAAACATACAATTAATACAATTTCTCTTACTCTTCACTTTTCTTTTTATTATTCAAAAGTCAAGTATTACTTTTAAATCATCCATCCTCAATTTTGATTTAATGTACCGTCATTTCTCCAAGATATGAAATTTCCGAATCTCTTTGGAATACTAATTTCATGTTTCTAGGTTTAACAAAACTGTTGAAGTTTTAAATTCCACTCTATTTCCCTGAAATCTCAAGACAGCTGCTGATGCAAATTTTAATATAAAATATTTAGTCACAAAATAGTATTGCTTTTGTATGCACATAGTTGTAAGATTACTTTGCTTTTGTCAATAAAAACTATACCATCTTTCATAAAACTCTAAACAAATTAAGAACTGTGATGTAGAACACAAATTACACATGTAAAGCAGGTGCCAGCACGTTAGGCTATATTACATCAAAAAAGTTTTAATGGTCCCAAATATATATATTCAACAACTAATCATACACCCAGGGGGAGAGAAAAAACAAAACAGAAACAAACTGAAACAAAAAGAAAAATTATGACACAAATGACCACATCTAGAATTCCACTTAATCTTTAATCAAGCAGGGACAAATCCCCACTTTGAAAAAAAATCTGCAGTTTGAAGGGCAAAGGGAACAGATTTAAAAAAAAGAAAAAAGAAAAAAAAAAAGGGATACTTTATTTTGCCCCTCCCACACAAAGGTTTTCCAAACCTGTTGCGGCTTGACTAAAATGTTCAGAATGTATGATTTTAAAGGCAGGTCTCTTTATACAAAGAAACTGCTGGCATTCTTTACTAGTGAGGAACTATGGCAGAAAGACCCATTCTTCTAAGTCTCAAACATGGTCCAAGAAAGCAGGTTCTGATTGTAGCAACTGACCAGTCAATCCAGAGTTCCACTGACAAAACCCCTGCCCTGTTGGCTTTTTATTTCCATTTCCTTCCCTGAGAAAAGGGCAATGTGTGGTCCAAGCTGGAGAGCTCACAGGCTTACGTCTTCCCCCTAACTGCGCGGCATCCCCCTCCTCCTGCTCCATTGAATTGGCACTTGATGAGCAGAAGTCCAGTGTGGTGCTGATCTGTGTCAGTCATTCACAAGAGACCACTGCACTTTGATGTGGATTTTGTAGGGGGGGAGGGGTAAAGAACCAGTTTTGTCAACGGGTACTGATGATCACAGGCAGTTGCTATTATTAGGACTCAAATTTTGCTTTCTTTGACACTGGTAGTGTGTCTTCCTTGTCTTCATCCTCATCATCATCTTCATCATCATCAGGATAATCTACCAGACCCACGAGTCCTCCCTGTTGAGAAATAAGAATTATGTAAAGAACCCACTACATATGAAACTACCCATTGAAAAGCTTAGAAAAAGTATAAGCCCAATGCCAGCATGCTGAAATATATATATAAAATATATATATATATAAAATATATATATATATATATATATATATATAATTTTGTTTGTTTGTTTGTTGAGACAGGATTTCTGTGTGTAGTCCTAGCTGTCCTGAAACTCACTCTGTAGATCACTCAGAAATCTGCCTGCCTCTGCCTCCCAAGAACTGAGATTAAAGGCGTGCACCACTACTGCCATGCTGAAAAATAATTTTTATACATTCTAAATTTTCCATATTTTTGTAAGCTACTTAAAATGGCTTATGACTAACTGTATAAAATTCATTTTTTAAAAAAATGGTATTGGGGTTGAACCCAGGGCTTCATACATTCTCAGGCCAAGGGCTGGCTCTATCTACTACTGCTACATACCTAGCCCTCTTGTATACCTTTTGAGCCATGGTCTTAACTGGCCCAGGCAGGCCTTGATCTAGCAATCTTCCTTTCCTAGTCTCAAGAGTAGCTATGATTACTGACCATTGTACTGTAGTACAATGCCTGGCTCAAATGTATTTCAATATAAAAGATACAATGGAATCAAAATGCAGGCAGATAGGAAAGAAATTCTGTTTCTCTGGCATTACTTCTTCTGGATTTCCCTTTTAGCCCGATTCTTCTTCTTCTTTTTTTTTTCCAAAGATTTATTTTTATGTGCATTGGTACATTGGTTGCATGTATGTCTGGAGTCAAAGACAGTTTTTTAAAAAAAGATTTATTTATTATATGTAAGTACACTGTAGCTGTCTTCAGACACTCCAGAAGAGGGAGTCAGATCTTGTTAAGGATGGTTGTGAGTCACCATGTGGTTGCTGGGATTTGAACTCTGCACCTTTGGAAGAGCAGTCGGGTGCTCTTACCCGCTAGGCCATCTCACCAGCCCCATCCCTGATTCTTCAACAGAAACTATGACATGAAACAGAAACTATGAATGGCTATGAAAATTCCTATCACTCTGCTCTCAGCCTCTGCCTTAGTCCTGAGGGATCTCCTGCCAGTGTCAGATGACATGAGACTGTGGGGCCAGGAAGATGGCACAGCACTTTCTATCAATCCTAATGACCTAAGCTTGATCTTTGGGACACACATGGCAGAAGAACTGACCTCTACACACAGCTTTGATGTGTCTGTCCACACATATAAACAGAAACTCTTGTTTCCCCTCCCAAGTTTTCACCTGGGTTCTAATTGAGAAAGGCAAAGATGAACCTGTAATTTATAAGTTAAACAATACCAAAGGCAAACTATAGATTTGCATTGGGCAGATAAGTTCAGGTAGTGGTTGTGATGAAGTCTCGCCTTTTAGTTCACAGCATTTAGCTAGCTAGTTCCAGAAAAGCAAAGAGATAATCCAGGGATAAAGACTGCTGAGTAAGCTTAAAGCATGGTAGGGAAGGGCCAGCATGAGGGGACTCCAAGCATATACCTTTGTGGTAATAGCTGCCGTCTGAGATGTACTCTTAGGGACGGATCCAGGAGAGCCTGGAGAGCCTGGGGACCCAGGTGATCCTGGAGAACCAGGCAGGCTTGTTGCGGATGACTGGCTGGTGAGGTTAGTCTTTGTCCCACTGGACAGGGAAAGTTTGAAACTTGGGCTCTGTCGTCCAGAAAGATTAGTTTTCAGAAGCACCTCCTTCTCTTCACTTTCTTTCACTAAAAATGAGAATGTAGAACACCTTTTACTCATTTTTTTCCCCTAACTCCTCCAAATGAATTACTAAAACAGCTGAATGACCAGCCCATTTCTTTGCTGAGGAGCAACCCTGAATGAAGTCCAACCTATGAACAAAGCCTATCCAAGTACCAAATACATTTATCTAGCAAATATTACAATGCAGAAGTATGATCTTCAGTATTACATTTAGAATCCATAACCTCCAAACCATCTTCCTTACATTAGGAAAACAGCCTACACCTTTACACAGTAATTCAGCCACATCCTGAGTCTTTGAATTATTGTATACTCAAGAGTAGCAACTAAATCATTTTCACAAGAAATAAAGGAACGGGACTGAGAGCCTCACTTTCCCTTGCTCTTTGTTTCAACATACATTTCTTCCTTTCCATAAATTTACTTATTGGATCCATAATATCGTCATCATTCTTCGTTTTGTCAGATGGAGACACCACAGCTTCTCCATCTTCCATGTCATCTTCATCAGTGTTGAACCACATCTCTTCTTCGTCTTCTAGTGTTCTGGCATCTCGTCGATATCGATGATTTCTCAAGATAGACCGCATGCTACAAGAAAATGGAAGAAGACTCTAAGGGTTAAGGTATAGCTTAACATTATCCTGGGGCTGATCCCTGGCACCACCAAAACCAAATCACATTGAAACAAATACATAATTAAAAGATGGACCCTATCAAATCCAATAAACTACTAGAATCAAATTCTCTATTTCCAAAATGGTAATTGTTAAAGATCAATGTACAGGTTTTTAAACCATACTACAGAAACAGAGGCTAGAGATGGCACAGGATTTTGGACCTGGGTTCAATTCCTAGCACGCAATTACACTCACAGTTATTTGTATCTCTAGTCCTAGGGAATCTAACACGCTCTTCTGTTCTCTGTGGTTATCAGGCACACACCTGATGCATAGACATACTTACAGACAACATGCATGTGCATACACACACATACACACACTCCCACGCCCCTTACACAATGGGGAAAAAAACCCAACCCAAACTGCAAATGTGAATCTAGTTTATTTAAGAGGGTACATGGTATTTTACATAATCTATACTTAAAAAACTAAGAGCTAGAGAGATGGCTCATTGGTTAAGAGCACTGACTGCTCGGCTCACAACCATCTGCAATGAGATATGATGCCCTTTCCTGGTGTGTCTGAAGACAGCTACACTGCACTTACACATAATAAATGAATGAATAAATAAATAAATCTTTAAAAAAAAATTAAGATAATATTCTGACATATGGACCTCACTGCTATTATCAATTTGTTGGTGACTGAAAATCTTAGTATAATTTATCTTTTCAGGAACAAAACTAGCATAGGCATTGCCAAGATGGTGTAAGAGTGTATTCTGCCAAGTATGACAAACCTCAGTTCGAGCCCCAGAACCACATGATAGAAGTAGAGAACCAACTCCTGCAACTTGTCCTGAGGATACACCATCCCCCATCAGTATACTTGTGGGTGAACACAAATGTAAAAGATAAAAAATCTACTGCAGAATGATGAAAACATTCAAATATGTAGAAACTTACCTATCAAGTTTGGGGTTGTCTTGCCTTTCTCTTTGCTGCTCAAACCTCAATTTTAATCCTTTAAAAGTCTGCACATAATCTACATCTTCTAGTGCTTTCCAATAATTCTCAATTACATGGGCAGTTAATGATTTTATATCTTCCTACAGAAAAGAATTATAGTAAAATTATTCAGATATGAAAACATTACTTTAACAAAAAAGATTAGGCATACTGTGGTAATTCCTAAGACTCATTAAAATTTAATTTCACAGTTACTGTACAACTTTAAAGTAGTCAGACGATAAAAGAATATATTAGCCTGCAGCTTTTGGCGCTCCTGGGAACTGTCCAAAGGTTTTTCCAGAGTGTATATCCAAGTCCTAGTGATTCTAGTTCCCCAAGAATGAACAGAGTGGCACACACCTGCAATACCAGTACTTTCAGAGCTGAGGCAGAACTGTCACAAGATGAGGCCAACCTCAACTATAGAGCAGATGGACTTCTGTGGCAGTTGCACAGTAATATAGAGCACTGCCCTCAGAGAATGCACTTCAGAATGATGAAAAAGGCAAGCCTGCGTATCTTCTTTTCCTCCCCAGCACAGGTTTCTCAATGGAACTTTCCTAGAAATCACTCTGTAGACGCAAGATATTTGAGTGCCTCTGCCTCCTGGGATTAAAAGTGTGTGCCACCACTGCCCAGCTCTCAAGTTCTGTATATCTTATCACAATTCCTTTTGTTGTTGTTGTTGTTGTTTGAGACAGGGTCTCACGAGTATTAGGATTCCAGATGCAAGCCACCACCTCTAGCTCTATAAAGCATGCCAGATAGTTTTGGGGTTTTATTAGTCTAAATTGAATTACTTTTAGGATTTGTAGCATGGTTCTTAAAGGAAATCTCTCCACACAGTCTAAAGACAAAATACCAGTAACAGATACTCAAGTTTCTCAGACATATTAAACCAAAATCCTAAGGTAAGAAGACAGAACCTACCACTCTAATAAATTCAAACATTTCTATTATGGCGGAGTTCATCAGATTGTAACGAGATCCGTTGTTGAGAAATGCTTTGACTACAGGTTCAAATAAAAAACTTTTCATTATGTAGCGGTTATAAAATTCATCTTTTAATCCAATGATTTTTCTCTTAAAACGGAGGGCACCTGAAACACAGAGGTATTGCTGTTCAAACTTCTACATCTCAGATCAACAAACAGAATCTATTTAACAGACATCCATGATCAGTTGTATGCAGCATATGAACCTTAAGAGTACAGAAGAAAATGCATTCAAAACAGTGTCATGTCAGTAGGTTGTAAAATTTATGCTTGTAATCCAAAACTAGGAAGCTCTAGAATAGTCAGGGCGAGGATGTGAGGAGACCCTGCCCACCCTGGAAAAAAGGTAGTGTATGTTATCATAGAACACAAGTCTTAGAAAGCCAGAAAAGTTCTGGGAATATACCAATCACTATCAGCCAAAATGTAATTTATTGCTGAGGTAAGTACAGATTATCATTATACTTAAGGTGATAATTCCTTCATCATACCTCTTTAAATACATTTTAAAGCAACCAAAAAGAGCACTGTTTTATTAGGGCAATCCACTATACTATAATTTGATCTTCAAGTTTTGGGACACTCTTACTGTTTTATAGAGTTAATGGATTTGTGCTGGTTTATTTGTAGATGTGGTTTTTTTTAAAAAAAGAAAAAAGACAGAAACCACAAAAATCTGCATGCCCCAAAATTGCCTTCCCATAGTTTAGATATAAATTTAGATTGTTTCAAAATGCGGTCCTCTATTCTCATTACAGCGAGTATGCTTTTTAATTTTCCCCTAGTTTTCCTTTTAATAATTAGGCTTTAACTTACAGATCAGCAGATATATATTTGCATCTTGAGATATGGGGTGTTATTTAGGTCACCATTCATCAAGATCCAAATATACTTAGACAGCTAGACTTCAGCAAAGCCCTCTTTAACCTATATGGAATTATCAGTAAGTTAATGTCCCAATTACTGTAAACAGTTCAAAAAAGCATACTCACTTCATGTAGTCACATCGTCTTCGGTTGGCAAGATTAAATATTGTGTTTGTATTTTGGTTTCTTTGGAGATCATGGAAGTGGCTCGTTAAATTGCCAATTTGTTATTAATCAAGTCCTTCATGAGCAGGTAGCCAGGCAACCATGCTGACACGGTTTCTGGGTGGGAAGGCAGAGGAGTAAAGCAGCTCAATTTCTCTTTAGTTGGCACAAAGAGGTCCACAAGTGATGCCCAATTAGGTACAGTTGGTTAGAAACTGCTCTAACAATCCAACTTATTTAAGAGTGTATCTTCATAAAGAAACACTCTGGGCAGGGAGTTTCAAAATAGTTTAACTGAATTTTATTTTTAAACTACTGAAAAAATTTAAAAACATAAGTATGGTTGAAGACCTTTTAAGTAGCAAGAGGCATTATTGTTCTGTGTGGTGAATGAAGGCCTGACACGACAAGGGTTTATTTCCAAAACAGTGATTTCTCTTGTTTTTGGTTAGCTGGCAAAGGAACTTAGTGAGACAGCTCCACTTGTTTTGATAAAAATCAAATGCTCAGACTAATAGGTAAATACTAAACATTTAGTAAGTAAGAACTTACTATTCTTCTAAGATTTGGTAATCTAACTCTGCAGGCTTTGTGGAGACTTGTGTCCTATCAAAACATCACATTAACCCCGATGTATGCAGTTCTAGGCATGTGGAAAGAACCTCCTACCTTTTCAGAATTCAGTGAGGTCAGGACATGCAGACGAGACCCTTAACAATTCCTTAAAAGATCACCTAACCCAGGAAGTGCTGACATAGTAGAAGGAAGTTCTAGGTGCTTTTTTCTTTTTGGGTGGGGTGGGGGATACTTCCCTCTCTTATTTCCATTTGTCCTGATTTACATCAATAATTACGTGCTTAAACTCACACCCAACAACCCCACATCAAAAATATCAAATACTATTAGTCTTTGATGCTGAATAACAAGTTGTTTTCCAAATGTTACCAGTCAATTCTATGAAGTCCAGCCATTCAAAGCAGATGAGAAAACTCCTAGTTATGCCCAATTGGCATTTTTTTTTTTTTTTTTTNTTTTTTAAAGATTTATTTATTTATTATATGTAAGTACACTGTAGCTGTCTTCAGACACTCCAGAAGAGGGCGTCAGATCTCATTACAGATGGTTGTGAGACACCATGTGGTTGCTGGGATTTGAACTCTGTACCTTTGGAAGAGCAGTCGGGAGCTCTTACCCGCTGAGCCATCTCACCAGCCCCCCAATTGGCATTTTTAATGGAAAGTGCACTGTTTCTGCTCACAATGCGGCCAATCTTCATTAAGGGGGAGAATCTTTTGTGTTCAGTTTTGATCACATTTTTTTGTACTACATTGACACAAGATTTCATTGCCACACATAGAACTAATAATAGAAGCTCTGCTCCCTCCTCCACCCCATCCCATTGATGCTCAGGATTGAGTCAGGGCCTCATGATGCTAGTATGCCAGGTAAAGCACTCCACCACTGAGCTGCCCCTGGCTTTACAATAAAGATTTAAATTTATTCTTTTTACAGAGTTCTGTTTTTGTTCTCCATTTAGTATGCGTGAGAGGAGAAATATATGTGCCGTGGCTCACATATGGAAGTCAGAAGACAGCTTAAAGGAGTTGGTCCTCTCCCACCAAGTAGGTTCAAGGGACCAAACTCAGCAGCAAGCTCCTTTTATCCATTTCTCCAGCCTGAGTTCAATATTTTCTAACAACACGAAACATCAACATAAAAGTCCCCAAAGCTTTAAAAAAAAGGCACAGTAAATAGATACTGCATGTACTATTGTCTTTTCTACTTACAATGCACATCTAACTTACAGAATTCTCTCTGAAATAGTATACCTTTTTATTTCAATGTACCCTAAGTCTTGCTTCACCAAATTCATACAGTTCTTATATACACTATAAACGTCATGTACTGATAACTGCTACTGTCTAAGATGCTCTTGCCCTCAACTGTGGGAAGAGAGGCCGACTTGTGAAGGATTTGGGTTTCAGAGTAACTTATCAGTTATAAAGGATGAATACAATATACCTAAGATAAAATTGTAGTTTCCAATTTAATTTTCATCTTATAAAATGATTCTCTACACAGTTCTTATTGGATCACAATTCTTTTTTTACAATACTACAAGAAAAGAAGACACGGGGAGTGGCTGAACTAAAGAAAAGGCCTTTTCTTTTAGGTTCCATGTGTGACACTCTTCTGCTGGACTCAAGTTCCCTATGTATAGCAAAACAAACCACTGTCCTATACTTAACTTGTTTGTTTGTTTTGTTTGTTCGTTTGTTTTGTCTTGTTTTTTCAAGACAGGGTTTCTCTATATAGCCCTGGCTGTCCTGGAACTCACTCTGCAGACCAGGCTGGCCTCGAACTCAGAAATCCACCTGCCTCTGCCTCTGCCTCCCAAGTGCAGGGATTAAAGGCTTGCGCCACCACGCCCAGCTCTATACTTAACATCTTAACTTCACATTTAATTAAGAATATCATTCTCTCATGAATAAGACAATTCAAGTTAACACCCTTGTGAAAACTGCCTGATCAGATTCACTTAGAACAAGTTATTACTATGATTCTCTAAGTTCAGTTCCTATTAAGTTGGATTTTGATTTTCATAATCTCTCCTAATAAACTATGAAAATAAAACTAATTATAAAGGTCATGCCATCAACTGTGAGGCTTACCTTAATTTGAGAAGTATATAAAGACTCAATCTCAGATTCAATGAAATAGAATCTTGTGTTTAATCTCCCTCTATCTCCCACCCCCTCATTGGAGACAGGGTCTCTATGTAGCCTTGTCTTAGAACTCAGAGACAGGCCTGCCTACCCTTTGAAGTACCAGAATTATAGATGAAACTGTATCTGGCTATTTTCTTTGCTGAAATAAAGCTATCTAAATTTAATCTATTCATTCAGTTTCCCCTTCTGCCTCCTTTCCCAAATAGACAACTCTTTATGGTGACTTAAAAGAACTTGGCCTTGGCACCATCACCTCTCCTATGGTAAGTATGTGGGGAAATGTTTTCACATGTATGGTGCTCTGTCCACATGTATATCTATGTACCATGTGTTTGATGCTAGAAGGGGGTGTCAGATTATCCTGAACGTGGAATATAGCCAGTTATAAATTGTCATGTGGGTGTTGGCAACCACATTCAGATCCTCTGGAAGACCATCTTTCTAACCCCCAAAGCCCATCTTGGTATGTGCTGAGCTTACTGGTACAAGATGATTTTTTTTTTTTGTAGTCTTTAGAAAATTGTAAGTCTTGTCAATAACACAAAAGTTATGACTAACATTTAGTGTTCTGAATGTTCAGTGCAAAGTAAATGAGTCAAATGTTCTCTTCAACTTACAAAAAGACATATTCCAAGTACATGTATTTTCATTACGTGTGTCAAGCAAAGAAACTCAACAAGTGAAAACTTAAATAAAACATGAAGCCTTAAAAAAACAAAACAAAAAACCAAACCAAACTTACCTTTAAATGCCAACTGGCAAAAACTTGGCAGTATCCAAGCCTCCAGAGTGTCCCTAAACTTGGTCAGTCAACTTACCAATAACTGCAGTTTAGATATGCAAACTTATTACTAAAGAAGTCTGGCTACAGCATAGACAAAGCACTATGGATTAACCTATTTCTAATTCACAAGTATGTTTTACTATAATAAACTAAGGTCTCAACATTGTAAATATCAGCTTTTAAAAAAGGGTGTAACTAAGAATGATCTTAAAAACAAAACAAGAATTATCTTGTTAGAAGGTGTACTATTGCTCTTGGGCCAAGGGTGCAGTGTGGTCAAGTGTATGCAAATGTTTTCAGTATTGGGCTCAATTCATAGCATGTCACATACAAATAAAAATCACCGTGTGTAATGCTAGGAATGGTAGCTTGCACCTACAACCCCAGCACTCAGGCAGTCAAGGTATGAGGTTTGCTGTGAGCTTAAGGCCAGCCTGGGCTGCAAAAACACCATCAATAAAAAGTTAAAACAATAAAAACAAATACCCACCCCACCCCCAGCAACCCAAAAACAAACAAAAGAAACTGTAGCTATGAAATAGTTCACAAACTTTCTCTGTAAAGGTCCACATGTACATATTTTACAGTCTCTATAGTAATATTAAACCATTTTCCAGTTTGTAGGTTATAGAAAAAAAAAAAACAGACCATTGGTTTTGGTTAAAGTATAGTTACCACTTGGTTCTAAAATAACACCAAATCACCAAAGGATTTAGTGGAAGGCCAGTAGTAGAAATATGACTTGACTTGGAAGATACCTTCTAGCCATTCAACTTTTTAATGAACGATGTTCTTCCTTATGCCCTACCAAACTCATCAGGGCATGAGCTTGCACCAAGATCCTAGGCCTGATAACCCCCCAGTCAGTTATGTTCTCAGCAATGAGCTTTAAAGCTAAAACAGAGTAACAGAGAAAGTTAACAAAGAATCCTTTAAGAAGCACTTACATAATGCCAAGAAAGCATGCTTGGAGGCCATAAGAACTAGCACTCTGCGAAGAATGTCCTTGTTGATAATATAGTTCTTTATGTGATAGGTATGGTGCTCCACACAAAATGTTAGCAATTCCAATACAAGTGCTAGTAACTGCGCAGTTTGAAAGTCATCTAAAATAAGCAAAACACGATCATATATATGCTGAACAGACAACAAACAGTATGGAATCACAGCAAACACCCTCCATCTTTGGTGTAATTATGCTCTCTACTTCCTCTGATTTCATTGAATTCTGTGCTTTCTTCATACCCACAGTGAGCTCATAACAAAAATATACTCACTGATTAATCTTTACTCTGTAAAGTAAGCCAAGTCTCTACAAGTTTTTTTCTACAACTTCGCACCTATAAGCACAGTACCTTTTATAAGTTCTTTATAAATGCTGGGTATCTTAAACATGTTAGTTTGGAAACAGGCCTCAAATTTTACCCAATATAAATAAACACTGACAGAAACAAAATAACATTTCAAAGACTTGATTTTTAGGATTACACAAGAGTTTATTTAATGTGTTAGGCATGTAAAATTCTAGCACTTCAGAGACAGGAAAAAAAAGACACTTTTATACCAATACTGTTACAGCTTTTATTAACACACCAGTAATACTCTATAAATTGAGTATGTTTTAAATTAAACATACTACATTGTGAAATTATTAAGGGAAAATAATATATGGGTTTTTAGATAAAGCTTCAACAGCAATTTCCCAATAATGACATTAAAACTACTCTTTAAACACACACACACACACACACACACACACACACACACACACACACACACACACACACACACACACACAAAGTACAAGTCCTAAGGAATAAACAATAATAGTTTGCCATTTACCATGGCACACACTTGTGACCCCAGCACTGGGGAGACTGAAACAAAAAGACCTGAGACAAACATGGACTCCATAACAATATCTTCCAACCAACCAACCAACCAACCAATCGACAGACCACGGAAACAAATGACTTTCTTTTGTAAGTACTTTTCTGTTAGCTGTGATTATGGTGCTTTTAAACAGAATTCACCTTAAAAGTCTCTTGAAAATACATGAAAAAAAAATCTCAATCTATTTATAAAGTTTTAAGAAATTTATTTGAGTATACTGCTGCTATCTTCAGACATACCAGAAGAGGGCATAGGATTCAATTATAGATGGTTGTGAGCCACAATGTGGTTGCTGAGAATTGAACTCAGGACATCTAGAGAACAATCAGTGTTCTTAATTGCTGAACCATCTCTCCAGCCCTATATTTTATTTCATGTGCATTAGTGTTTTACCTGTATATATTTCTGAGACTATGTGTGTGTGCAGTGCCCACAGAAGCCAAGTGTCAGATGACCTGGGACTAGAGTTCAGACTGTTGTTAGTTGCTGTGTGGGAGCTTGAAATCAAACCAGAGTCTTCTGGAAGAGCAATCAGTGCTCTTATAACCCTTGAGTTACTTCTCTAGCCCCAATGTTTTAAATCTAGTTACACAACTCAGCTTTGAGCTTCACAATTCAAGAAAACTATGAACCTGTAGTATCTTACCTTTACTAGGCTTGTCTTCTGTTGTATTTGCTAGTAAGGGAGCAGTGAGAACATGCATACAGTGCTTGTAGAAGAAACCCAGAAATTCAGTCTTTTCTGTTTTCTATGGAATCAAAAATACTTTGATGAATTTTAACTATTTTGGTTAGCAATAAAACACATATTATTATGAAATAGGAGAAATGGCTATGACTTACATTGGCAGTGGCTAGCATGTTCTCTGGGTCAACTAAAGTTCGAAGCAGGCCCATAAGTTGGACTGCCCCTCCAAGCTCAGGATCTGTATCACAAATCATATGTTCTATAATGAGGTTGATGAGCAAAATATCCTGGCGATAAAAAAATACACATAATACAGATTACTAAAACAGGTATTATAGAATTACAGCTAGAATGACTGATTCATTTAACAGGATAGATGGAAGTTCTCTTTTCCCTGATGGGTAGTTCAAAGACAGTAAATAGTACCAGAAGAATTTTAAAAGTACTCCCCCACTTCAGAGTCTCACTATGTAGCTTTGGTTGGCCTGGAACTTAAAGGCTAGCCCCACAACTCATAAGAGATCTGCCTGCCTGTGCCTCCTGTGTGCTGGGATTAAAGTAGTGTGCTACCACTTATGGCTTTTTCTATTATCTTTAAACTCATCTGATTAAAGAAGGGAGGGGGTACCAAAACCAACAAAACCACTCCACAAGGTCAGGTTTGGTGTTAAAACATGTCTTGCTTCTGTACTAACTCCATTTGCCTTCTGCAGAAAACACATGAGCTTCACATTTATGGCTTCAAAATAAGAATACTTAGCTAGAATTTATGAATCTCCTTTGGTTTCATTGCATTAACTTTTATAGTTTTCCTTTATGGAAATAATAAATTGAATAAAATGAGACTAGAATGTACAGAACAGTAGTACATTATATGGATTTTAAATGCCCAAGAAAACCAACTTCTGATTCCCCCAAGGACCTTTTAGGGCTGGTGTTCTTGGCACAAGGGATACATAAAAAATGAGGAGATAAAGCAAGCAAGCCCCTTTCATTTGTCTATATGTGCTGTGGTAAAACAGACAAGGACAAAGACGACACAGACAGTCTATGGAAACGACTGAAAATGAAATCCAGAAGCCTAATGCACATTTGTGAAGTGTGAAGACACACAGGTATGTCTGCTCACCCAGTGGCTACAGGGCCTACAACAACAGCCTTTAGTTTTAATTACTCAAGATATTCTGGTTTTTAAGATAGGACTATTTCATAGAAGGAAAATGTGAAATAAGATTCATGGTACAGTTCTGCATGCACTCTACAACTATAATTTTAAAAACAAACCATAAATATAGACATTATTAGACATTCAACTTCAATCTGGCACAGTAGATTTTTAAAACTAGAAGCTGTTTCATTTTGTAAGAAGCACTGCAAGCTGACACTCTGTAGACTCTCTTCCCTAAAGGAGACATCATTTTCCCATTCTCAAGGGATTCAAGATAGTTTAGTCTATTGAGTAAAAAGTAGCTTCTAAAACTTTGGAAGGAGAATAAAAACCAGAAGCATTAGTTGAATAAAACAGAGTGGAAGAGCACACACATTCAGGATTCTTCACATATTATGTACCACACGCTCAATTTACACTACCACAGTCTAAGCTACTTTTAAAGCCAATTCACCAATTCTAATCTCTGATTAAATACAGCCGCAGTATACAGGCAATAGCTTTTTTTTATTCTTCCCTAATACTTTCCAGGAGCCGTATTTTATCTCTTTCATCTAATTTATTCTGAGAATCCACCTCTGGTAGTGCTTTCCAATGAAAGTTACTCATAGTCCCACATTCAGAATGGTCAATTGATTTAAGGGTATAAATAAAACATTATAGCCAAGTCAACTTCACAGTTAAAAAAGTTGAAGTCAAATATAATAAATTTATAAACTAAGGCAGAGGAAACTAACGGGAAGAATGAACTATCTGACATTATGGCTACCTGTTCCCCAAAAGCATAGTTTAGATCTTAAAAATGCATAACCCCAGCTATAGCCTCCTATGCATAAATACTTACTATTAGTGTAAATAATATTTACCTTGCTGGTTATTTTTTGCTCTGTTAACTTCTTACTTACATCATCATTCTGTTGTGCCTCCTGCATGACAAACTCTCGTACCATGGATGGATTATATTCAACCAAGTATGAGAATATATCAGTAGCAGCACTTCGCACCTGTGTATCATCCATGCCCTGCAAAGTAAAAGTACCAGTCTCTCATAATCTTAACAACTTTACCAATGAAATTACCACAAAAGGCTACAACATAAAAAACAAAACAAAACAAAACAACATTTACATGGTTGCTGGGGAGGAACTCTTTTGTTGGTTAAGCTGCTTGATGTTCCAGCAAAGAAGTCACTATACATGCTTGTCTGTATACGTAGCCCTACTTAAAGCTAGTGGTGGGTCATTAAAAAAGAATAAGAAAAAGAAAAAGACATGAAAGGAAGACAGGGTTCAGCAAGAATGGAATGGGGGAACATGATCTCAGCACACTAAATTTTCAAAATTGTAAACATTTATCTAAGGGTTAAAGAGATTGTTTGGTAGATAGAGCACTTGCCATGTAAGCACAACAAAAACAATGGGATGGGAGGCAGGCAGCATAAATACTAAGGTAAAGGGTAAGCCTTTGGAGGCAAGGCCTCTCTGCTGTCTACTGCTATGCTGCATAGTCAAGACTAGCTATCCTGTGAGCCTATGGACAATCCTGTCTTAGACTCCCATCTAATTATGAGTTCTGGGATTACAGATATATCTATATACTTAGCTATATCTGTCCCATCTCCCCAGCCTCCTAAAGATATATTTAAAAGGGCTGGAGAATGGGTCAGAGGTTAAAAGCACTATCTGCTCTTCCAGAGGTCCTGAGTTCAATTCCCAGCAACCACATGGTGGCTCACAACCATCTATGAGAGCTGGTTTCCTCTATTGATGTGTAGGCATACATGAAGACAGAATATTGTATACACAATAAATAAATAAAAAAGAAAAAAAAGATTTAAAAGCATTTCTTATTTAAAAAAAAAAAAAAGGAAGGAAAAAAAAGGAGTGCTTGAATTAAAGGCACGATCATGAATTATAATGTTCAGCCTTGCCTTTTGTTTTAACATTTCATTTGATAGGTTACAAAGCTAAGTATTAAAGAGGTGATAGGGCTGGATAGATGGCTCAGTGGTTAAGAGCACTGACTGCTCTTCTGAAGGTACTGAGTTCAAATCCTGGCAACCACATGATGGCTCACAACCATCTGTAATGATATCTGACATCCTCTTCTGGTGCTTCTGAAGATAGCTACAGTGCACTTAGATATAAATATATTTTTTAAAAGGTGATAAATTATTGTTTGTTTGTATATGTGTGTGTATGTATGTAGGTATGTATGTAGGTATGTAGGTATGTATGTATGAATGAATGAATGACAAGGTCTCACTATATAGCTCTCAGTGGCCTGGACAGGCCAGCCTCAATCTCATAGAAATTTGCCAACCTCTACCTGAAATTAGAGCTGTGTACCATCACACCCAGCAGAAAATTATTTTATCCAAGCAGTCGGTTAATTAAACACGTGAGGGATTATAAACACTGGGATTTTATTGCTTCTGTTAACTTTATGTAATACATAGCTAGAATTAATTATCAGCTATACTCAAATCATTTGCTTATTATATAAAACATTTGGCTATATATATATATATATGTATTCATAATTATTAAAGAAAGAGGTTATTATTATTATTATTATTTTTTTTTTTTTTTTTGGTTTTTCGAGACAGGGTTTCTCTGTGTAGCCCTGGCTGTCCTGGAACTCACTCTGTAGACCAGGCTGGCCTCGAACTCAGAAATCCGCCTGCCTCTGCCTCCTGAGTGCTGGGATTAAAGGCATGCGTCACCATATTAATTAAGAGAGGTCATTAATTTAAGAGAGAGAGAAAGGCATGGGAAGAAGGAAGTGATATAATTTCAAACAGTAAAACTGTATGACATCACATCCAGCTTTTGATATGGGCTTACATAGGTGGTTCAGAATGAAGATAAGCAAACTTACAAGGATGACTTCTAAAGCTGGTAATATGCCCATATTTGACAAAGTCTTGAAAAAAGCATCTCTGTTTTGGGGTTGTAGCGTTTGAGAAAATGCACAAAATTCTTTTAAAAAGTTAACCTGAAATCAGGAAAAGGACAAGTGTTAAAAGGTTAATCTAAAATTAAAAAAGGATTGCGGTTTTTACTTCTTTGCCTTCCTAGTATTTGTCTGATTTCTTACCAATTCTTGTCTTTTTTCCTCATCTGTTGCTTCATCTGTTAGTTGTGCAAACAAATCTGTCAGAAATTTTTCATCTTCCTATGAAATAAATGACAGATATAAGTATCTTACTGGTAAGATTGTATAAAATACAATTTCAGCATGATATAAATTAGCCTGATAAAACAAAGATGACAATTAAAAAGGAAAAAAATGTAAAAGGTACACACACACACACACACACACACACACACACACACACACACACATACACACACCTGCCAAACATGGGGGTGCATACCTTTATTTTCTGTGCTAGGAAGTTCTCTGAGCTCCAGGCCAGCCAAGGCTACATAGTGAGACTTTGTCTCAAACCAAAAACAAAGACAAATCTGGATATTTCTATCAGAAAGATTATCTTTGTACTTTGACAAGATTCTTTCCCTAACCCAATCATAAAGTAAACGTTTCATACTCTGCAGGTCAGGGATTTCTCCTACTCTACTATTACTGTAGGAGAATAGTCAGGCAGTATGCAAATGAATGAGTATAGCTGGGTTACAATAAAACTTGGCCTAGGGGCAAATACTTTAAAATCACAGCATTGTGAAATCACCTAGCACCTAGTTTGGGTGGGGTGGGGTGGGGTGGGGGAAGCTAGAAACTTGGGAGGCCAGAATGAGCTTCAGTGAGATCCTGTCTTAAACAGTCAAGTAAAACAAACACATACAAATGCAGCCAGTGTTTGCCAAGCTCATTGTTTCAAGTGAGCTAACCGTAAAAATTAAGGATCTACAACTTTCTTCTAGTAAGGATGAAAATGAATATTTCTTCAAGTTTCAAAGACATAGAAAATGATTTAAGTTTTTAAAATGTTAAAATAAGAGCTCTTAAAAATATCTATTATTTGAAGATAATTATTACATATAGTCTTTACCACACTAAATTATTTCAAATAATTATTTAACACATTAATATTTAACATATTAATTTTGAAAAAGCCTCAAAAGATTCTATCACACGATATTTTTCTGAAGTAACAAGCCATACAGACCAGCTCCAGTACCAACTGAATTTTATTTTTCCTCATTACATTTCTCATCTAGATTTTGATAATTTCAATCTATTTCCTTACCTACGAGTACATGCAATACTACTCCAGCTAAAGTGTAAGTACATGATGACTACAGTGTAGGTCAGTCTTTTTTTTTTTTTTTTTTTTAAAAAAAAAAAAAAAAAAGAAAGGAAGAAAGAAACAAAGAAATGACATTTATCTATATATTAGAAGAAAGGGGAGTGGTGTGCTACAGAACATATATGGAAGGCAGAGAATAACTTTTGGAAATTATGTCTCCTTCTAGCATTGAGCCATCTTGCTGGTTGTATGTATATATAAGTGAATATAAGTAGTATATTCACTATGGTAGATGTTTAGCAAACATTTTCTCTATGACACTCAATTATAAAGGTGGTTACTTTAAAGAAAGTATAAATAGGCATAAATACATGATTCTGATCATGTTTTCTTCTTTTATCAAAACTAATGGCATCCAATTTCAACATACATCGGAGCTTAGTATCAGAATATTTAATGGTATTGCAGAGGAACTAGTCAATGGTAAAGTGTGTAACTTTGTATGTACACATGGAAAAGACTGATAGGGAAAACTATACTTGAGGGGCTGGAGAGAAAGCTCAGTGTTTAAGAGAGCTTGAGATCCCAGCACCTAGGCAACAAGCTGAGAATGGTCTTGTATACACCATCAGCCCCCAATGAGTAGGGTTGGAAACAGGGACAAATAAGGACACATAGTCCAGAGAGGACCCCTTCTGACCTCCCTGTGTACAAAGGTGTGTCTACCTGTAAAGACATGTACAAATATTACACCACACCCACATGAAATAGAAAATTTTTACTATTTAGTTAGAATAGACTAACATTTTGTCAAGTACTATGTGACATAGTTCACATTCAAATCAGTCATTAATAGAGATCCTTTTTTAAAGCTCCTAAGTTTTACAAAAATATTCAACACTTTACTGTATGGTTTCACTTGATCTTCAGACACTTCATAGTATCCTATGGTACTAATATGACCAATCCTCAGATGTGACACTTAAGAGGTTAAACAGCTGTTCAAATCACGTAGCAGCTACTAAGTAACAACTAAGTAGACTCCAAACTGCCAATACTCTCAACTATTACAGAAACACACCTAGTTACAGGTACCTAATAATAGGACCAAACTCCTGTTCTCTAGAAGAACTCTAGCTTCAACAATTAGTGTTATTACCATAAATTGTTCCCTTTGTAATTTATGATGTCTGAGACTAAGTTTAGACTTCCAGTGCATGCTAAGCAAGTGCTATCACTCTTGCTATCCCTATCCAGCAGACAACAATCATGAGGTCTCAAGAGTATCATTATTTATCATAGTGCAAATTAATATTGTCAAAGTATTTACCATAATATCACAAGATTAAGTTTCGATGCAATGACTTAAATTATTTTTTTGCTTAAAAGCATCATTAGCATTTTAGATGTTATTAAAGCAGGTACCTTTTTATAAGTGAGGGAGAAACAGACGGGACAGGGAATGGAGAATGACCCAACTTACCTGTAACATACCAACAATTTCTACCTTGTTGAAAAAGATAAAGGAGTGAAGTGTTGATAACATGTTTTCTTCAAAGACTGAAGGGGTAGGGAGAACCATATCTTGTATATACTGAACTCTGTATGTCTGATGAATTTTTTGTTTCAGCTCAGGATCTGATATGGGAATTACTTCTTTAAACTTGGCTGTTTTTGTTAAAAATTCCCTGTGTTTACGTGGTTGTGATAAAGTTGGGTCATATTCCAAGCATCCAATGACGTCCATTATACATTCCTCAGAGAACATAACTTCAAAAAGAGCAGTTCGATTCAAGAGGAAGATCCCTTTGATAATTTCATATAAGTGGTGCAGTCCTTCAATGTTTTCCAAATCCTCACACACATGAAAAAGCTCTAAAAGCTTTTTAATATAACCCTCATTTTCCAGTGCTAGTGCGAGTTTCTCACGTCGGAGGGGGGAAGGTAAAGATGATGCCACAAGCTCTGCAATTTCCTCAAGTCGACTTAATTCACACGATGGCAATTCTAAACCTGGTGAGGACATATCATCAAATCGCTCCTCTTCAGATTCATCTACCAGGTCCTGAGTGATGTCCACTGAAGGGTCCTTTCCTTGAACCTATAAAAAAGATTTTGTGGTAGTTAACAAAATTCAAGCAGTAAATCTAAGCAATAATCTTAGATGAAGGACACACTATTTTAAAAAAGCAAAAAACAAAAAACCCCAAAATGTAATAAACAAATTTCAAGTTTTAACAATCTTTTATCAAACTTGATACAACTATAATTGTAATTACAACTGTAATTCTCTAAATGACATGTTTTCATGTTTATGAAAACTAACTGAAAGTCAAGGAATTAAATAAATAGCCTCCTGAAGTACAAGTGTCAGGAGCAAGTATCTAAGACAGCCTAAACTGAGACTGTTGTTAGAGTCACTTCAGGGCCTACACACAGTGGACCAGTATCAAAGTATCCAGACAGTACTCTGTCCGTGCCTTTTCTAACTAGGGAAAAATCCCAGAAAACATGCGTAGAAGTGTGCCATACATTAGATACATGCAATATTTAAGTAAAATTCAAATGAGTGTATAACACTATGGCCATAATGAATAAATATAATTATAAACAAAAAGGAAAAACCCCTAATGTTAGTTGATTCCCAAAGACCAGGGAAAAACTACCTTTAGGCCAAAGTATATCAAGGATCTATTATAAATGGCTAGGTAATAACCCAACAATAAGAAAAACTGGTTAGGACACACTGTACCTATAATGACAAAACCACATATACAGTAAGTAAAATCTGTATATGTAGAGTATCTGCTGAAAGTTAAATAAGCAAGCAATGAAAACACTTTCTCTTCCCCATACATACAAATGTGTAAACTTCGTAATTCTCCAGAAGCCTGTTATAAATCCCAACTTTATGTCACTGTAGAAGTTCTAAATGTAAATATAAGAGACTTTAAAGGGCTGGAGAGATGGCTTAGTGCTCTTCCAGAGGACCTGAGTTCAAATCCCAGCAACTACATGGTGTCTCACAACCATCTGTAATGAGATCTGATGCCCTCTTCTGGTGCGTCTGAAGACAGCTACAGTGTACCTACATATAATAAATAAATAAATTTTTTTTTTTTTAAAGAGAAACAAGTAGTTAAGACCCTACTGCTGAAGACACACGTGCTGGTTGCAAGACACAGAGAAGTCAGGCAGGAACTGGGTTGTGTGCTGCTATAGAACACTTAGCACTCAACAGTTCCACTTTGCTATCCATCTCATTTCAACACTAAGTTACCAGACACGATGAGCTCAATAGTAGCAGATCTGTTTTGGACATAACCAACTGCATTTTGATTAGATCTGATACTCAACCCAAAGAACAGAATTCACATCTGGGACTATAAATCTGGTCAAAAGCCATGGCTAGGAAGATCACAGGCCCAAGTACAACTAGTAGGTGTCTTGGTGGGGGTGGGGGGGGTGGGGGGGGTGAGATCATGGTGCCCCATCACTTCCACTCACCCTGGGCAGTCATACACAGCTAATGGTCAATAAGGGATTTGGAGAGAGGTATTTCCTTCAGTGATGTAGGATACATCATGCTCTTATAACAAACAACCTTTGCGAAACTTACTGGTTTTTTTGGTTTTTTGAGACAGGGTTTCTCTGTGTAGCCCTGGCTGTCCTGGAACTCACTTTGTAGATCAGGCTGTCCTCAAACGCAGAAATCCACCTGTCTCTGCGAAACTTACTGTTAAAGTTGGGCAGATGGATAAACTGAAAGGACACAGACATCACTGAAGTAGAAGCAGAATTCATTGAGA
>NC_034596.1:95557872-95568977 GCF_900095145.1 Mus pahari
AGATGGCTCAGTGGGTAAGAGCACCCGACTGCTCTTCCGAAGGTCTGGAGTTCAAATCCCATCAACCACATGGTGGCTCATAACCATCCGTAACAAGATCTGATGCCGTCTTTTGGAGTGTCTGAAGACAGCTACAGTGTACTTACATATAATAAATAAATAAATCTTGAAAAAGAAAAAGAAAAAGAAAAAAAGAGTGGAGGCAGGATAAGAAGGTCAGCCTTAGCTACCTAACAAGTTCAAAGTCTGGCTGGGCTATCATCCTGTCTCAGAAACAAACTAACAAACAAACAAACAAACACAAAATACCTCCAAAACAAACAAACAAAACATAAGCTGGAAAGATGGCTCAGCAGTTACCAGTACTTTCTACTCTATCACCCTGATTCAGGTCCCAGCAGTCAGGTTGGTTAGCTCCCAAATATCTGTAACTCCAGTTCCAAAGGGATTCAATACTCTATTCTGGCCTGACACTAGCACACAAACATAAACTCTCAGTCTCTCAAGCATACATATAAAAATAAATCTTAAAAACAACAGGGAATAGATTCAGAATGTAACCTAGATGAAAGAGAACTTGCTTAGAATGCAAGAGGCTTTGAGTTTAATCCTTAAATAGAGTAATAAAACTCAGGCATAGTAGCTTACATGTGTCATCCCAGCACTCAGAAGGTAATGGAAAGCACCCACCTTTTGGATCATTAGTCTGAAATCATCCTCAGCTACACAGGCAAGCTCGGGACCAGTCTGGGCTACATGACAGACACCCTGTTTTAAGAAGACTAATGAAAGGCATAGTAAAGATGAGCCAATATTAAGATGAGCCAAGCAGAATAGATACAAACTGAATCCAGGATTACATTAAATACTGGCTTAACAGGAGACCATTCAACTCAGAAAGACAGAGGAGAACAAGATACTGCTGGAGTAAAGGATACTGTTTTCCATATCTAAACCCACAGATCTCTCCTTTTTCTATGGAAGAACTCTACAGGGCAATAGTCATGTGCTATGAAAACAGCTGCTGGACCAAAAACAAAGAAAAACTTAACACAGAAAAGACATTCCAAAATAAATGTTAAGTCCTTTTTCTCCTTTTTTAAATTAAAAACCAAACTAAACCAAAACAAAAACAAATGAGGAGAGAAAGGAGAAAATAGAAGAGGGAGAGGATGCAGGAGGAGGAAGAAGAAAAGCAGAGCAGAAGCATATGGCCTGGAGAAACCACAAGTTTTAAAGAGTCACACAGATGTGGAAGATGCATGCTGGGGTTGACCTGCACACGAAGGAGAGAGAACAAGCTGCGCAGCCTATTTGGAGGGGAGGGGTCTGATGGAATTTTCCACAGTTCCTGAGCTGACCACTTCACCACTAGGAACCAGAAGTGAAAGGTCAACTCTGTGATGTCAAGTACTTCAGGATTGCAAATTGTCAAACACCCGCCTGATCATCACCCCAAAGGAAAGGGAGAGATATTCAATGTGTTCAGCGGTGTGGCTTCACTGGCTCCTACTTTGTCTCTGGGTTCTATCAGCTGCACAGCACTCAGAATTTCAATGGTGCCTCTGAAAATTTTAGCAGTGGTGCCTAAATCCTAGAAGAGAGACTTCTAAAGCCCAAGATCAGTGTCCTGGGCTGCCACAGTGACCTCAGACACAGCAGTGGTACCATCACAGGTGGCAGCAGGCAAGTTATTGGCCAGCAACATGTCCCTAATGTCAGTAAGGTCCTTGGTGAACACAAAGCCCACATTCCTCCGGATATGAGGCAGCAGTTTCTCCAGAGCTGGGTTGTCTTCCAGATGCCCGCAGATGTCTTTGTGCATCATCAGCATCATCAGCACCACAGCCTTCCAGGAACAAGCAGATCTGTTGCGTCTGCTCCCACAATGAAGCATTTTGGGTAATCATCCACGAGTTGGATGATCTTAAGGTAGTAGTTGGACTTCCAGGTCACCCTGACTTCCCTGGGTATTACAGTGGTGAGTGAGGAATTGACATAGGGTTTAAAGACAATGTCACCTAATGTCCTAATAGGACACCTAGCAAAAGAAATGCAACTCCTTATGTTTATTAATTTCTAAACTTAATCTGCCAATCAAGGCATTACACTTTAGAAAATTTTCAAGAGCCCATTAAGTCTGGCATGTATTTATTGCACTTTTAACCCTTTAGCTTAATAAAGAAGCACATAAGGGAGTAAAAAACAAACAAAAAAAACCCAAACAAACAAAAAAAGCTTTTTAGTCCACACTGGCCTTGAACTTAATTCTCTTACCTCTCTTCTTGAGTGCTGTAATTATGGAAGTCTGCACCATTCTCAGCTTTTCACTAAGACTGTGGAATTTAAGAAACCTATCTCTATTTTATTTAAAATTTTGGACATTAGTTGAAAGCATAAAAGAAGTAAAATGTCAGATGTTAATTCCTTGTAAGATGTGTAGCTAATATCCTTCCCACTTTACAGGCTGTCTCTCCTTTCTGACTGTTTCCTTAGCTGTTCAGGTTTAATTCCTGAGCTATTAGACATCTCAGAGGGACCTTACTTATTCTGTATCTAACACATTTTCCCTTGAAGTCTTACATTAAGACTTTGATCCAAATAAAATTGAACTTTGTACAAGGTGGGAAACAGCAGTCTAGTTTTCATTCCTCAGAAAAATCAATGGAGGGCTGGAGAGATGTCTCAGCAGTTAAGAGTACCACTCTTCTAGAGGATCCAGGTTCAATTCCCAGCACAACTCAACTGCCTGTAACTCTAGGGGATCTAACACCCTTACACAGACATGAAGGCACAACACTAATGCACATAAAATAAAATTAGATAAATTAAAGCAACAACAATGACACCCCCCCAAAATCAATCAAAGCAACCAATCAATGAGTCAATCAATCAAATCAATGGGCAAATTAATGGAAAGACAGTTCACAAAAGAACATAAATAGCCAATAAATGAGAAAAGTTAAACATGCTCTACAACTGAGTGTTAAAAGAAAACTATGCCATTTGCAATTTAACATGGGTACACCTGGAGAAAGTTATGCTACATAAAATAAGCCAAGCATAAAAGACAACTACCGTTTGAGGCCATCCTGGTCTACAGAATGAGTTCCAGAGAAACCCTGTCTCGAAAAACCAAAAACAGCCGGGCGTGATGGCGCACGCCTTTAATCCCAGCACTTGGGAGGCAGAGACAGGTGGATTTCTGAGTTCGAGGCCAGCCTGGTCTACAGAGTGAGTTCCAGGACAGCCAGGGCTACACAGAGAAACCCTGTCTTGAAAAAAACAAAAAACAAAAACAAAACAAAAAAGAAAAACCAAAAACAAAGAAACCCCAAAAAACAAAAAGACAACCACCACAGGATCCCACCCATATGAGGAATTCAGAAAAAGATGAGCTTTAAAAGCACTGTAAAATTATGTTTATCAGGGGCTAGATGTGGGGTTGTTTAGGATGGGGATATCATTGATTTAAAGATACAAAGCTGCAGTTGGACAAGAGGAAAGGGTCCCTTGATGTCTTGAGGTCTAATGAGGGCATATTGATTGTAGTTGGTAACAATGTGTTTAAAATAATGTGTTCTAAAAGTTGTGATTGTTCTCCCCACAAAAATGGTAAGAAATACAAGTTAAATTGGTTGAATTTAGCCATGACTTAGCACATGCACCACACTGTGTACCATAATTACACTCAATTTTATTTATGAGTTAAATAAAATGAACAAATGTCAAATATTCTCAGTCAACAAGAGAACAGACATCAAAATTATAAGATTTCATCTTGCATCTATCAGAATGGCCACCATGAAGAAAACAAATGACAGCACATGGTGGCAAAGATGTAGAGGAAACATTACTGTGGGAACATAAACTAATTTCAGTCATTATGGAAATTCATAGAGGTTCTTAAAACAAAACAAAAACAAAAAATAGAACCACCACATGATGGGAGTTTTAATACCCCTAAATAAACATTTGAAAGAATTTAAGTCAACACATCACAGATACTTGCATGTCCATGTTCACTACAGTATTTAAAATAGCTAAGATAAGGTGTCAGGCCCAGAAGCACATCATCACTAGGTGGGTGGATAGCACAAATATGGTATATACTCAATGGAGTTTTATTCATTTGTAAAGAATGAAATGTCATTTGCAGGAAAATGGATGGAACTAGAGACCATCACTAAGTCAGCCAAACAAAACTGTTTCTTTTTATAGAGACATAAATAGGACATGAATGTAGAATAGGCTCTTTATCAATCAGGTAAGAAGGGTTTTGAAACAGGGTTTCTCTGTATAACCCTGGCTGGCCTTGAACTCAGAGATCTGCCTGCCTCTGCCTCCTGAGCATGTGCCACCATGCCCAGAAAGTTTGCTCTTCTTGCAGCTGTCGCCAGCTCTATTGACATCCTTCCTCTTGCTCAGGCCAAAACTTGAGTCATCTTTGGCTCATTTTTGCCTTCCACCCCATGTCTGCTGTCTGCAGACCGTGCTGTTCCTGCCTTCAGGATCTGCTGAGCCTAGTTTTTGCCTCTCACTCCCCACATCTCTCACCTGGATATTTTCCCTTTCCCCCAGTTTATCCTTAGAGCACAGGGGCTGCTATGTTTTGGATAAGTGTATCCTGAAGACAGAGGTCTTGTTTTGTTTGTTTGTTTTAAGATTTCTTTATTTATTATATGTAAGTACACTGTAGTTGTCTTCAGACACACCAAAAAAGGGGCAGATCTTGTTATGGGTGGTTGTGAGCCACCATGTGGTTGAACTCAGGACCTTCTGGAAGAGCAGTCAGTGCTTTTACCCGCTGAGCCATCTCTCCAGCCCTAAGAGAGATCTTAAAGGGAAGCAACAGATAATGGAGAAGAAAGATAAACTATGTGGTTCTTTTTTTTCATAGGCAGAATCTAGCCTTAACACATAACAAAAGCAGAACTACTTGAGGAAAAAGAGAATGGGGGTGGGGGAGGGAAAGAAAAGGCAACAATGGAGATGTGAACAATGTACAACAATGTATTTATATTTAAATACCATCATGAAACCCACTGTTTTGTATGCTGAATGAAAAATTATTTTTAAAAAAAGTGTATTTTTTCTCTATGCTCATAATTACCTGACATATTTTCTCCCAAATTTCATCGCATCCAGCTTTTTCTTGAAAGCTAAGGGCCAAGTCATAATTTTCTGCTTCAGACCACACAATCAGAGTGTCCTTTGAAATAAAAAAAAAAGTCTGAATGACTACAAGTGTTACCACAAACCCTTCAAGGTATATATAGCAAATGAATAAAGCAACAGGCAATACAAATTCAGAACACTGTTTTTTTTACATTTCCAACATTTCTACTGGTAATTATCAATGCTGTTTTACAATTCACTCTGTCAAATCTATACAATGAAGCAATGTTTTAAAAAGTTTGGCCAATATATGAAAAACACTGTAAATAAAAAGTATACACAGAACTTTCATACTAAAAAACACACAATCTCCCCCCCTCCCAAAAAAAGCCATTATACCAAGACCATCTTCATTCATTACATTTCTGTTTGTTTGTGCACATGGGTACAACACCCATGGAGCCCAGAAGCCCAGTCCCCTGGAGCTAGGGTCATAGATGGCTGCCATGTGGGTGCTGGGAATCAAATCCAGGCCCTTTGGAAGAGCAGCCTGTGCTTTTAACTGCTGAGCCATCATCTTTCCAGCCCCCAATGTATCATCTCACTAAAACATCCAACAATCAATGTATTCCTCCCCACAGTTGTCAACAGCTGTTCTTACCTATGGCTTCTTTAGCCTCTGAAATTATTGGTTAAGCCAGGAATGATTGAGCCATGCCTCTAATCCAACACTTAGGGGGCTGAGGTAGAATGACTGCCCTGAGTTTGAAGCTAGAACGGCCTATAGAACGAATTCTAAGCCATGCTATATATACTACAGTGTGAGATCTGCTCTCAAAACAAGCATGGTTAAATTTGTAACATGTGAGCCACTCATTATTTGCAGGTTTTTTAAGTACCTTCATAAATATACCATGTGTCAAGAAATAGCACATTCCTAGCTTCTACCACCTTTCCCTCCCATTCCAATAGGACTTTATTTTATTTTTTGAAAAATTTTAAGAGATGGCACAGTGTTCAAGAGCATTTGCTGCTTTTGTAGAGGAGCAGAGTTTGGTTTCCAGAACCTGTATGGAGACCCACAACTGTCTGTTACTCCAGTTCCATGGAATCCAATGCCCTCTTCTGACCTTTTCAGGCAATGAGCACATATGTGGCTCACATATATACATGGATGCAAAACATCGGATACATAAAAATTTACATTAATTAGTGCATGTTTGTGAAAATCTGTTCTCTCCTTCCACCATGTAGATGTAGGGGCTAGAACTCAAGTTGTCTGGCTTAATAGCAAGTACTTTTACTAGCTGATTCATCTTACTAGCCCAGAACTTTATTTTGAAATGGGGTCTCTAGGTGGCTTTGCACTGGGTTGAGTAGCTAAGATTAGTAGTACATGTCTCTGTACATAGTTCAGAATTTTGTATTCTAAAAAAAGGAGGGGCTAATAACCAGCCTAACATCAAAATAAAAAGGATGCAAAGGTTCAATGAACCTGTGTGCCCACAGCAAAGGCTACAGCAATGATTAATTTGCATTGTAAACAGGAGAAACTTTCAGGAGAATGAACTTTCACTATGAGGCTTGAGTGGTTCTAGCTGCTAGGCTCGACAGAAGCAGCACTAAGTTGTGGGTTCTTAAGGATGTATCAGGTGGCAACTGAATAGTTTCTGGAGCTAAGTTGGAGATCCTGGACCAGCCTAGATCAGCAATAGCCTGGGCCAGTCAGTCTCTATCCAAAGGCTGAGTTCTCCCTAGGGATCCATGGAACTCCTCTCAACCCTAAAAGCCTTCATTTCAGTGAGTACCTGAGCTGGGTAATCTCTGCTTCCAGTATGCAGTTGCCCCAACCTGCTGGAGGTACGCATTTGCAACTCTCACTAAGCCCACAGTCCTTATCTATGTCACTATATCCTCATGTAGCTCAGGAACATTTCTGCCAAGTTTCCAGTCTAAAAGTGGGACTGAGGATAGTATGTTTCAGTAGTTCCTGCCCCTGAACTCTCTAAAGCACCTACCTGCTCTCCCCAACACCTCGAATTGTAAAAATTTATGTTCTTGATCCCAAGGGCTTTGTGGAACACCTCAGTATTTGTATATGTAAAATACTTCAAGATAATACCAGTATGTACTATATGAAGAATTTACCTTTAGGTTAGAAGGAAATAAGAAAGAGTATAGATTCAAATTGAAGTTATTTTCAAAAAATTTTAACAGTGATCTAAGGTTCTAGTGAGTTAGTATCAGACTCCTTTTCTATAAAACACTGTTCTAGAGGACATTCTAACATTCTGTCTGCAGAATCATCTATGACAGCACAGAAAGGAACTTCAGCCATGTGGCTGTGTTAGTAGTTGATTATTACACCAATGGTCACTCTTTTCTTTGGGTAGAACGAATGAACTGCTTCTTTAATTTTAAAAAACCATGCATTGCTAGAATGTCTAGAACATGAACTCAGCTTAAGACAGCCTTTTTCTTCTTTCCTCAAAATGTGGCTAAGAACTGGGGAGAGAGGCTAAATGAGTAAAGGCACTTAGTTGCAAGTGTGACAATGCTCCCAAAGCCTAAGGCAGAAAGAACAGACTGATGATACCTGAGGTTGTCTCCTAATGTCTACATGTGCTGGTAACCATACTCTCACACAAAGTAAATTCAAAGAATGGGGGATGCCCCCAAACAGTAACCTAAAAAGAGCCTGAAGAAACGATTAAGAGCTCAATTACTGCCCCATCATGAGGACCCCAGCTATGTCAGGCGTCTCACAAACACCTGCAACTCCAAGAGACCTAAAATTCTTTTCTAGCTCTTCAAGTACCTGAATGCATGTATGCACATATGCATGCACGCAGACACACAAAAACAGTGGCTGCTGATACAGTCAAGTGACCACATACTTGTCAGCCTGCAAGAGGCACAGAGTTCTTTTATCAGCAGAAAAGAAACAAAATTAAACCAAGGCTACAGAGATGGCTCAGTGGTTAAGAGTTTTGGCTGCTCTTCAGAGGACCTAAGTTCAGTTCCCAGCATCCACTTGGCAGCTTACAACTATCCCAAAGGGGAGCTAATACCCTCTTTTGACTTAGATACCCAATTCTTGAGGGCACCAGTCATGCATGTGCTACATAGATATATTTGCAGGTAAAAGACCCATACGCATAAAACAAAACAACAAAAAACAAAAACACCTTTTAGCAATTAACAGACTGATAAAATTAAAATGCAAAAAGGTTCAGTATATAATGTTGGCTGTCTGTCATCAAACTTGATACCCAAGTCTAATACCCAGAATAGAGAATCAGCTTCCTCAAGTTGTTCTCTGACCCCGACAGGTACAAGACAGACACATATTTTTTAACAGTGACACTGGCAAAATGTTATATAACCTGTTCTGATGTTACTGTAAGGAATCCAATGATAAACTTATTTAACCACCGAATTCAAAAGATATAACACACAATATACAACAGCATAACTTTTTTTTTTTACCTGTTGTTTCTGGTATGCAGTGTTAGGATTTATTTTGGACTCTAGAAGAAGAGAACCTATAAAACAGGAAAAAATTGTTATTGCAAAACAGAAAACTAGATTTCCTTATAAGTAGTTATGCCTATTTTCTCTGTCAGTTGCATGTAAACCTTCAGTTAATGAACACATTTTTAAGAAATGTGATTTCGGGCTGGCCAGATGATGGTTTGGCAGGTAAAAGTATTCTCTGCAAGAGCCTGATGACTTCATTTTGATCCCCAAAACCACCATGGAACTAACTATTCCTGAAAGCTATCTCTACATGCCCACCTTGGCACAGAGATATTTTCACTTATATAAACAAAACAATGAATGCAATAAAGAAATTTAAATACAGTAACTTGTAGCTTAAGAAAGTTGCTCATGCTGGGTGGTGATGGCGCACGCCTATAATCCCAGCACTTGGGAGGCAGAGGCAGGCGGATTTCTGAGTTTGAGGCCAGCCTGGTCTACAGAGTGAGTTCCAGGACAGCCAGGGCTACACAGAGAAACCCTGTCTCAAAACAAAACAAAACAAAAAANAAAATAAATAAATAAATAAAAGAAAGCTGCTCACCTTTTTGGGATTTTTGGTGGTAGTACAGGTAAATTCAAGTCTCAAGCATGCATATATATATATATATATATAAGCCAAATTTACTTTTGTCTTTTTTGTTTCTGGTTTTTGTTTTTATTTTGTTTTTTACAGACATGATAATATCAAGAGTGAAGACTGGGAAGCAATAAAAACTTAACAATTTGGCTGGGGTAGTGTTTACCTTTAATTCTAGGAAGTGAAGGTGAGAGGTCAGTCTAGTCTACAGAATGAGTTCTAGAACAGCCAGTGCTACTCACAAAAACCTTGTCTAGACATCCCCTGCCCCCACCCCCAAGTAACCAAACAATTTATAGAGAGCAGAAGACAGCAAACCAGAAGTACGAAGCTAGATATTAATCTCAAAAATTACACTAATTGTATGTACATAGCACAGTATATCTCAATAAATATAATTAACATGTAACCTGATCTTAGTCAGACATTTCTATACCATTATTTTGCTTGGAGCCTCTGAAATCCTCAGATAATCTGGGGTTAATAATGTCTGATATGCTCTATGACTGACAGAGTATTTTCAATACAGTGTGACCAGTGTCAAGACAAGAAATGAGGTTTTGTGGTTGAAAGAAATCACATCAAGCATAAGTTATTACGTAAGTAAAACTCAAAATATGAAGGAGAGAACAATTTACAGGTCACTTTCAGAAGCCTTGATTTTCTATTTTTCCTGTTTTTTTGTTGTGTTCTCACTATGTAACTCCAATCTCAGTCTCTTGAATGGCTCAGATGCACCATTATGCTCACCCACCATGTCTATCTCCTCCACTCTCTTCATATTTTAAGAATGAAATTCTACATATCATCTCATCATCCAATTCTAGTTTATCTGGAGACAGAACATCTAAACAGGAGTTTTGGATTAGCAAACAGTTTTTTCTGCAGCTGTTTCCTCCCTTCTCATATCACACTTTACAGTTGATTCAAACACTCCAAAAGCTGACAAAGAGCCCATGCTTACTACTTCCAAACTCACTTTGGCCTTATCCTAAATGCACTTTGTGTTTGCTCAGAACAGTGCTAAGGAACCACACTCGAAGACTCCATCTTATCCACTCAGAACTTAAGGTAACTAAACACTTTTCTGTTTACCCACACTCACCAAATCTCTTTTCTTAAGCCTTCTTTCCTTTTTGCCCCTCCCTAACTTCTGTTTTACTGAGGTTCAGCCAAGAATTAGCACAATTAATCATTTAACTCTATTCACAATTTTCAGATTTTTGTTTTACCGATTAAGACCTATGCTAGTGATCCATCACAAGAAAAATGCAGGCAAATTAACAGAATGTTTAGAACTTCTGAAAATGGTAATGTCAGTGGGAAAGGACACAGGGTAGTGGTACACTACATTCTCAGCATGTACAAGGGCAAGTTCAAATCCCTGGTACGGTGGAAATAAACAGACCTTGTCCCATGTCAACTACTTTTGTATTTTTTTCAATTTGTTTATTAGAACAAAAATTGTCTTTCATTACTTTCGACTAAAATGATGTTCAGGCCACCTAAAGGCCAAATTTATTTTTTAAAGGATTAATGAGGGCATTTATGAAATTACATTGAAAATGGTATCTATGGGAAAATGCAGGCGACTGGAGAGATGGCTCAGATTAAGATTGTATAGCTCTTCCAGAGAACCAGAGTTCAAATCCTAGCATCCACCTCAGGCAGCTCACAGCCACCTGTAACTCTCCAGGACTCTGCCTGCACCTGGATTCATGTCCACATGCCACCCCACGTACATATACTAAAAAATAAATCTTTAAAAAAAAAAAAAAATCCAGCTTAACAAAATCCATTAAGAATTACAACTTGGGGCTGGTGAGATAGCTCAGCAGTTAAGAGCGCCGACTGCTCTTTCAAAGGT
>NC_034596.1:95569337-95571888 GCF_900095145.1 Mus pahari
AAAAAAAAAAAAAAAGAATTACAACTTGAATCCTCAAAAGCAATCCACCTCCATGTTGGGGGCTAGAAATCAGCCAGGGCTACCCAGCAGGGCCATCTGAGAACAAAATAAAACAAACCCATCTAACTCTAGAAAAATCACAAGAATTAGAACAAAACAAAACCCAATAAAAAGCCGAAAATCCAAACAAAAAACCCAAACAAAACAGACTCAGTTTTGTTTTGTTTCTTTCTTCCTTCCTTCTTTTTTTGGATTTTTTGAGACAGGGTTTCTCTGCACAGCCCTGGCTGTCCTGGAACTCACTTTGTAGACCAGGCTGGCTTAAAACTCAGAAATCCTCCTGCCTCTGCCTCCCAAGTGCTGGGATTAAAGGTGTGCACCACCACTGTCTGGCTTGTTTTCTTTTTTAAAAATAAAGTTTTATTTTAAGGGCCAGGGATATGGCTCATTGGCAATGCTTGCCTCGTATGTGAGGCTCTAGGTTCAATCCTCAGTACCATAAGTTTTATTTTAAAAGATGCATTACATCTAAAGGCAGAGAGCTGAACTAGGAAAAATGTTCTTTCTAAACTTTGGTGATTGTGGTAATGGCTACAACCTTGGGATCCCCTAAAAATTAAAACTGTGGCTTTACTGTATACTTTGGGTTATTGATTAAACATGTATAAGTTGCTTTAAAAAATTAAAGTGGAAGCTAGAGAGCAGTTAAAGAGCCAGGTTCCATTCCAGCACCTACATCATGGCTCACAACCATCTTCAACTCTAGGGGATCTGACTTCTTCTGGTCTCCGAGCACATGGTCTAGACATATATTCATAAAATAATTTTTTAAAAAAAAAATCACACATCCCAAAAGTGAAAGGTTATTGGTGATATATCAAGAGCAAACTGACAAACTTTACATAAATGCTATGACATAAAGATTTCCTACACAGTGGAAAAGATGTCCAGAATATCATTGTCTATTCTCAGAGATCACAGATGGATTTTAATGAAAAAAACAAAGTCACTGAAACTTGTTCTTTCCGTAAAAGATGAGTCCCTTTCTACTGGAGAAAGGGATTTTAAATAAACCATGTAGTGTGACTGCTAAGCAAACTTCACCAAAAAGTAAACTTAAGTTACAGCAGGACCTCTATTTTCACTCAAAAAGACCTAAGAATGTCCTAGATAAGCTCTAATATCTATGTTAATACTGTCAACTGTCATTGCTAAGGGTATTAAAGAAGTTGTCAAGTTTGTGTTTATCAGCCAAATGTCAAAGGCATGTACAAATTCATGGACCTTGATAAAAATGGGATGCTCCAAGTGTTAAAATGAAAACAAGTTTATATACTTTAAACAAACATGATAATGTCTTGAAGCAGAACTACTGTGAATTTGTGGCCAGTCTATGCTACAAAGTAAACACCTGCTTTTAAAACAAAAAAGGCGTGTAAACTTTGATTGGTACTGTTGGTACTGGAATAGCAAACTCTGTAGAATAGCTGGTTCACTTCTTGAGTTAGGATCTCATTATGATGCTTCGGTTGGCTTTGAAATCATGTGTAGTGCAAACCATTCTCAAATTCCTGATTCTCCTGCCTCCCAAACGCTAGCATTTCAGGTGTGTGCTACCATACTTGGCTTATGAAAAGAAAATCTGTCAGTAAGTATTATGCTTATCTGCTATTCTGTGGAAGGTATTATGGTTTTTTGTATAAGTGGTTTCTTCACCAAATTTCTAAATGGTTATGTCTATCACACATACACCCAACCATCTACCTATTTTTTTTTTTTATTTTTAAAGATTTATTTATTATTACACATAAATACACGGTAGCTGTCTTCAGACCCACCACAAGAGGATGTCAGAGCTCATTACGGGTGGTTGTGAGCCACCATGTAGTTGCTGGGATTTGAACTCGGGACCTTTGGAAGAGCAGTCAGTGCTCTTACCCGCTGAGCCATCTCGCTAGCCCCCCCCCCCCATCTATCTATGTTATCTTTTATTTAAAAGCCAGGGCTCAGAAGTTGGCTCAGGGAGGTACTTACTTGCATGCAATCATGAAAAAACTGAATTTCCAGTACCTATGTAAAAAACCTGACATAATAGCACACTTTTGTAACCCCAACATTGGGAGAGTGAAGAATCCCTGGAATTTGCCTACTAGCAGCCAGCCACCTTAGCCTAGTATATAAGCCCAGGTAGAAGAAGAAAACCTGTCTCAAAAAACACTGGCACTTGAGTGTTTAAAAAAACTAGGCCTAGCTATTACTTAATTTCTATAATAAAGATTAGAAATAAACATGAAATTGAAGAAAGGATAGGAGGCATCGTTCTGTGGTAGTATTTGTTTAGCATATACAAGTCCCCAGCTGTGATACCCAGAACTGAATGGGGGTGGGGAAATAAAATAGCCACATACATCTACCTTCCTTAGTAGATGTTAAAATGAATGAAAATACATTAGCATGGGGGCTGGTGAGATGGCTCAGCGGGTAAGAGCACCCGACTGCTCTTCCGAAGGTCCAGAGTTCAAATCCCAGCAACCACACGGTGGCTCACAAC
>NC_034596.1:95573438-95585667 GCF_900095145.1 Mus pahari
AAATCTGATGCCCTCTTCTGGGGTGTCTGAAGACAGCTACAGTGTACACTTACATATAATACATACATATTTAAAAAAAAAAAAAAAAAAAAAAACACCAGAGCACAACCACAATTTAAAAAAAAAAAAATATTTTTTTCAGGCTGGAGAGATGGCATTAACTGCTCTTACAGAGGTTCTGAGTTCAATCCCCAGCAACAAACCACTTGGTGGCTCATAACCATCTGTAATGGAATCTGATGCCTTCTTCCAGTGTGTGTAATATACTCATATACATAAAATAAATACATCTTTAAAAAACAAACTATTTTTTTTCTTGAGGTCCAGCAAACTCCAAGCCTGACATTCTGAGTTAGACCCCTGGGGCTCACATAATGGAAGGAAGAACAGACTCTTGTGGGTTGCCCAATCTCTTCCTGAGTCTGTGTGTGCATGTGCATAAGACATGAGATAGTTTGGCTCTAGAGTTCATAGTTTAAACTATGGTGTTTCATGCTCTCTTCAGTGCTATTTTCCTCATTATTGTTCAGTATAATAGAGACTTGATAACAGAATTCAAGAATAATTTAAGAAAAATAAAACCCAGGCTGGTGACAACAGGCTACTTGGAGGCTGAGGCAGAAAGAGGGCAGATTCAAGGCCTATGCGAGCAAGTGAGAGAAACTCACCTCGAAATAGAAAGTAAAAAGAATGGGCTGGGGAGTTGGTTCAGCAGTTAAGAACATGCACTGCCTCTACAGAGGACCAGAGTTGGTTTCTAGCATACACACCCCAAGATTCACAACTACTTGTACTTCCAGCTCCAGGGGATAGGATTCTTATGGCACTAGAATTAATTTGCACATAACGAAAATAAATAAATCTTGAGCTGGGGGAAGACAAGCAAAAAAGGCTATTGTTGTGTAGCTCAACAATACAGTGTTTGCCGGTACTTTACAAGCCCTAAGTTCAACCCCTGGTAACCTCAAAAAAGCTGGAACTGCAAAACAAAACAACATGGCCCCTGCCTGCACACCTAGATTTCTTGTTAAGTGTGGAAGGGAAAACCCTCATTGAAAAAGTATTCAAAGATTCAAAACATTAAAACTTGTGGTTAGGAAACCAATGTTATGGGTATTCACTTTAAGTTACGTGAAGGGCCTATCCCAATATCTAGTATACCACCAGCACTAAATAACTTAAGATTTTTAAACTGACAATCATTTACAATATTAAGTTAAGCTTTAACAATGGTGATCCAGCACCACATTACAAGCATAAGGTTCATGATACTGCTTGTTTAGTCAACACTCCATGCAAACTGTCATCACTTCTAAACCTCTAGTACACACATACTTAGCTTTCTAGGTATACTTTATACGGATCTCATATCCCTCCACAAAAGCAGCTGGGTTAGTATGAGAGTTCTTTGGCTAGGGATGGTATAGATCAGTAGAACACCTGCCTAACACACACAAGGCACTGGCTTCAAAGCCTGTGCTGAGGGTTGAGGTAAGCTGAAAACTTGAGAGTTGTAATTTTTCCAACTCTATCTTCATCATTAACCCTATTAGATTTAAGTGGCACATGAATGTTGCGTTTTGGTCCTGTCTTAGTTACAACATGAATGAACTCCGCCCCCTCAACCCCACGGAACACAACTTTCCCAAAATACTGCCATCACCAGCTTCACAAGCACGAACAAAGCACCACCAAAAACCACGTTAATGGCCAGATGTCATGGACCACGTCTACAAATCTAGCATACAGAAAAACAGAGGGAAAAGGACCTAGATTGAGGTCAGCCTTGGGTACACAGCAAACACTCTGGCCTTAAAACAAACAGAAGCAGGGGCTCAGGGGTTAAGAGCATTGGCTGATCTTCTAGAGGACCCAGGTTGATCACCAGCACACACATGGTGGCTATCAATTGTCTGTAGCACCAGTGCAAGGTGATCCAATGACCTTTTCTGGCTTCTGTTTGCATATGGCAGCACAAAAAAAACATGCAGACAAAACATACATACACAAAAAGTTATTAACATTAAAAAGTGTATCATGGGGGCTAAAGAAAAGGCTCAGTGGTTATGAGTACCTCCTGCCTTAAAACTTTTTTAAAAATTTACATAGATGGGTGTTTTGCCTATGTTTGTCTGTGTGCCTGGTATCCAGAGGCCAGAAGGTGGCACTGGATCCCCTGAAACTGGAGTTATAAATGGTTGTTAGCCATCATGTAGGTGCTAGGAATCCTAGGTCCTCTGAAAGAGCAGCCAACGTTCTTAATCTTTGAGGCATCTCTCTAGTTCATTGTTTGCTGCCCCCCCCCAATCACTGGTTCTCAGCCTGTGGGCCTCCACTCATGTGGGGGTCATATGCAGATATCCTGCATATCAAGTACACATTATAACAGTAACTAAATTAGTTATGAAGCAGCAACAAAGTAATTTTATGGTGGTGGTGGTGGGGCACCACAACAGGAGAAACTGTATTAGACTTGCAGTATTAGGAAGGTAGAGAACCACAGCCTCAGATGATCCACATTTGGTTCCTAGCACCTACATCAGGAGGTTCACAACTCCAGTAACTCCAGTTCCAGAGGATCCAATATCCTCTTCTAGCCTCCATAGACACCACACCAGGGTAATACAACCTTTTCTCCCCATGAAAAATAAAAACAAAAATAAAAATTTAAAGGTACAGTATTTAGATCAGCTCCTATAACACTCAGATCCCATCACCTATTTTCATCATTGGCTGATGGCACTCAAACTTGCATAAGTTATCACATTTAGTTATTAAGATTGATTAATTTACTACTGTTAACTTCTACAAAGCTGTTATACACAAATTTTAAAACGCACTTCTCTTCCAAGTACACTATTGACACAGAGCCTGGACAACTAAATATACATGCCAAATACATGCTCACTGTAGGCAAGATGTAATACAAATACTGACTTAGAATAGGCATGAAAACATGGATGCCCAATGCCTCTGCTTATCAGAGCAGCCAAAAATGCAAACAAACCAACAAACAAAACAAAGCCACAAAACCCAAAACAAACAAAAACCAAAAGGAAAACCCTTTCCACCCAAAAATGTGTCTTTTTAAATTGTAGGGCAGGTAGAGACAGACTACCCAAGCACACAATTCAAGTCTCAGCAGTCAGTAAGCAGTGCTATCTCTAATATTTTCCTATGTCTCCTTTTCTTTCTGCCTCAATTAACAGAATTCAATGTTTAACTTCTACACAAGTGACTCAGATGATAGTTATCTTGAAGTGTAAAAATACTTTACAAAACTTAAAAGTAGGGGGCCGACTGCTCTTCCAAAGGTCCCTCCAGCAACTATATGGTGGGTTGCAGCCATCTGTAATGGGGTCTGATGCCCTCTTCTGGTGTGTCTGAAGAGAGCAATAGTGTACTCGTATGCATAAAATAAATAAATCTTAAAGAAAAAAAAAAGAAATATTTAAAAATTAAAACAACAACAACAGAAAAACTTAAAAATCGGGTTGGTGAAAGGACTATATGCTTCTGCCAAATTTAATGACCTGAGTTCAGCAAGGACCCATGTCATTAGGAGACCCTTCTGCCTTTTCACACATGTAAGCACACACACTCAGTACCCTCTCCTCATAAATGTAATAATCACCTTACATAAAAACTAAACATAAGAATCCCATTTTTGAAGCCAGGTAGTCCAGATACTTAAGAAGCTGAGGTAGGAGAGTTTAGAGATCAGGGAGGAAGGGGGAAAACATTTTTGGTGGGTGAGTTGGAAGGAGCTGAAAGAAATTTCAATACAGGCCAGGGAAGCCTCAAACTGAGAATCATTTTCTTGCCTTAGCTTCCTGAGTACTAGGATTACAGGGGTTCACCACCATGCCCACTCCAAACACCATTCCTGATACTGTCCAAGCAACCCAGAGTAAAGAACACTGGCATCGTTTTATGAGAAGAGGCCATCTTTTAAAGGTAAGGTATAGCTCAGTATAAAACATGTGCCTAATATGTGTAAGGAAGTCATCCCTGAATGGAGAAAGTCAAATCTCTAGCTTTTCTTCAATTCTAAAACTGGCAAGGTTGACATCCTCCAGCAAGTTAACAGGGAAATGAAGCACAACACTAAATTGTTGCTGGGACACAGAGCTATCTTAAAACCTGAGAGAAAAAAAGTGACTTATCGTCACTAAAAAAGGGGGTATGCTTGGGGCTGGAGAGATGGCTTGGCAGTTAAGAGCACTTACTGCTTTCCACAGAGGACCTTAGTTCACTTCCCAGCACCCACAAGGTGTGTCACAACCACCTGTAACTACAGTTCCAGGGGATCTGATGCCCTCTTCTGGACTTTTCTGGCACCAAACATGCATAGTACATATCCATCCAAAATACTCAGCATATAAAATAAAAAGATTAATCTTAAAAAAGGGGTGTCACCGGGCGTGGTGGCGCACACCTTTAATCCCAGCACTCAGGAGGCAGAGGCAGGCGGATTTCTGAGTTTGAGGCCAGCCTGGTCTACAAAGTGAGTTCCAGGACAGCCAGGGCTACACAGAGAAACCCTGGAAAAGCACGTATGATGGTTTGAATAAGAATATGCCCATAGCTGGGTGTAGTGGCACACGCCTTTAATCCCAGCAGTCGGGAGGCAGGAGCAGGACTCAAATTTCTGAGTTTGAGGCAAGCCTGGTCTACAGAGTGAGTTCCAGGACAGCCAGGGCTACACAGAGAAACCCTGTCTCAAAAAAAGAATATGCCCATGACTCAAAACTGGTTCATACCTTTGAATACTTGAGTCCCCAGTTAGTGGAACTGCTAGAAAGGATTAGAAGGTATGGTCTTATTGGAGGTGTTATTGGAGGAGAGGAGGCTCTTGAATTTCAAAAGACACATCAACCATTCCTAGTGTGTTGTTCTCTGCCTCCTGCTTGTGGATGGATCAACATGTGAACTCTCAGGCAGCTATTGCAGCTACTTGTCCTCATGTCTTCACTCTGCCATCATAGACTAACACTCTGGAACCATAAGCCCAAGCAAGCTGTCTAAGTTGTCTTGGTCATGGAGTTTTTATCACAGCAATTTAAAAATAACTAAGACAGTCTGGGATGTCAAACAAGAAAATTAACACATCACAAAAGCTTAGTCCATGGCTGGAGATGGTTAAAATCACTGGCTACTCTTAGAGAGGTCCTAAATTTAATTCCCAGCAACCACATAGTGGCTCACCACCATAATGGGGTCTGATGTCCTCTTCTGATATGCAGGTGTATATGCACATAGAGCACTTATACATTAAATACATACATACATACATACATACTTACTCCACGGTGAGCAATAAGGCAACTCAGCAGGCACTTAGCTCCAAGCCTGACAACCTGAGTTCTATTGATAGGACCTGCACAGTGAAAGGAGAGAACCTATTGCCCAATCTCATCTCTGAGCAGCACATCCACACATCACTGTGAAGTCAGATGGACACAACAACAAATTTCAGGGGTGGGATGTACTGTACTTGCTTAGCACATACAGCCCTGGGCTCAAACCACTGTATTTCAAAAAGTTAGAAATTAAGCGTCTTGTCAAGTCAGGTGGTAGTGCACATCTTTAGTCCCAATATTCAGGAAGCAAATGCAGGTGGACATAAGGGTTTAAGGACAGCTTTGTGTTCCAAAATTTAATATGTAGCCCTAGTACTTTGATTATACATATGTACTTCCAGACTGCTAAATTTTCAAATAAGCTGAATAACTCAGATTCATGGAAAAAAGGAGGGAAATATTACCATATTCAATGTTTTTGAAAGACTTTTTCCCCAGGGGGCAGGGGACACAATTACTAGAGGTCAAGCCCATTCACAATAACTTTTTAAGTTTCCTTTTCTTCTTTTTTGAGAAAGGGTCTTTTGTGAAGCTTAAGCTAGTATAGAACTAGAGATACTTCTGCTTCAAGCTTCGCAAACATTCCATTTACAAGAAAGACTATAAATTTATGCCATTTAATTTTCTACTGGACAATAATCCATTTTATTGGAAAAACCAATACTTCCCATTTTGCCAGGCATGATGGCAGACACCTATATCTGTAGTCCCCGCCCTTGGGAGATAAATGTAGGAGGATAGGAATTCAAGACCAGTCTTGGCTACAGGAGACCCTGATGCTCTTGTAGTAGACTGGGGTTCAGTTTTCAGAACCCACATGGTAGCTCACGACAGTGTAATTCCAGGTCTAAGGGTCTTCTGACCTTCAACAGAACCAGACATACATGTGGCACACATACATACAAAACACACACACAAAATAAGTATTTTTTTTTAAGTCTACATTGTCCACAATGGAGGAAAAAGATTTCTCAATTATATGTAACAAAATAGAGAGCAGCACAATATTGGGTGATCCAAACTAGGAGAAGCAGCCAGGCACAATCCTAGCTAAATAAATATATAAATAGAACTATCCTATGGATAAAAGTGCCTGGATAAAAGCATGGATAAATTGGTGCTTGCCCACCTTATAAAAGCCTAGGGTTTGACCCCCACTATCACACACATAAAGCATTATGGTACAACATAAGTAATCTCAACAAGAGAAAAATGGAGGCAGGATCAGAAACTGAAGGGCAACCTCACTATATAGCCAAGTTCAAGAGACCAGCCTAGGATACATGAAAATTTGCCTATAACAAAATTAAAGTCTGTGCCGGGCGTGGTGGCGCACGCCTTAATCCCAGCACTCGGGAGGCAGAGGCAGGCGGATTTCTGAGTTTGAGGCCAGCCTGGTCTATAAAGTGAGTTCCAGGACAGCCAAGGCTGCACAGAGAAACCCTGTCTCGAAAAACCAAAACAAATAAATAAATAAATTAAAAAAAAAAAAAAAAAGTCTGTAAAACTTAATTTTGTTTTCTTTGAAATAATCCTTGAGGTCAAGAATAAAACAGCATTAAAGAGACCAAAGCATAAGAGATTCCATTCACTGTAAATAGCTATAAGTGCTTTCAGTTGTAGGCTACATTTCTCACTAAAATAACAGACCATCACCCCAGGCTGAACTTGTACCAACCTACACTTAGCACCTCAGACTCGCAATTACCTATAAGACATGGCTAATTATATTACCTAAATTTGAAAATGGTTTTAAGAATTATGTCTGTAAATACAAATGAATTGCTTAAAGAGGCCCTGGCACATAGGAGGTACTCAATAAACTTAATCTATTACTAATCTTATTTGAAATTTATCTGTTAAGGAGGAAAAATGGCTTTAGTAATAAAACTATAGATTTCTTCACAAGTATCCTACACCTTTTCCAAGTCTATTTTTTTTTTCTTTGTTGTTTAGTGAAAATGTTTTACTATGTAATCCCTGAATTTGAGATTCTCCTTCCTTGCTTTCTCAGTGGTGGAATTAGGAGTAAGGTACCACACCCAGCTTAAATCCATTCTTCGGAATTATCGCTCCACATAACTCAAATTTAAATTACGTTTAGCTCTTTTCCCTCCTGGAGAAAAAAATAAAAATAAAAATAAATTTACCTGTTCTAATAAATTAGAACTTTAAAATTCCAAATGGAAGAAGGGGCTTAGAGGCTTTTTCCTACGTGGTAAAAATATAAAAGGGTATAATAACACCAGACTTTTACAAAACCTTCTTAGAAGAGGTCCTCTAAGATGATATGACATTAAGTCTACATGTTTTTGTTTTTTGTTTTTGCTTTTTTTCAAGACAGGGTTTCATTGTATAACCCTGGCTGGCCTCAAACTCAGAAATCTGCCTGCCTCTGTCTCCCAAGTGCTGGGATTAAAGGCATGCGCCACCACCGCCCAGTAAGTCTACATGTTTATCCTTTCAAAAGGTCTTTGTAAAACTGGCTGGCTGTGGTAGTTCTTTGCAGTAATCCAACACTCAGGGAGGGGCTCAGGTAGGAGAATAGATTTGAGTTGCAGGCCAGCCATAGCTCCAAAACAAAACAGGTTGGATGAAGTAGTACACCTATGATCCCAGGCACTGGGAAGATAGGGACAACAGGATCAGAACTTCCATATTCTGGGCTACACACAATGTTTGATTCTAGTCTGGTACTACAGGAGACTCTTTCCAATAAACCAAAAGGATCTTTGCATAATCAAATAAAGCACACTGTGTAAGTATGGTTATATGTATCAGTTCTGAAATTCAAGCTTACATCTAGTTAAATCTCATGATTACATTGGGTCTTAGAGGCAGTTCAGTGGTAGTGCCTAGCATGCTCAAGTCCCTGTCTGGATTCCATTCCCAGTTAGCCCATCCTCACAATAAGCTTAACCCCCAAACCCACATTTCCACTTTACTGTAAGGAAGTTTTCCACATGTACAAACATGCAGAGGTGATTACGTGACAGTCACAAACACATTCAACTTGTATATTAGCAGCCAAGTAAGAACCCAGCTCTGAAAATATACCTATTGTAATCAGAAAAAATTTTTTCAGACCAAGGCTGGTCTCCAAGTCACCGAAACTGCCCGCCTTTCATGTCAGAAAGTAACTTTTTACCAGTTGTAACTTATTTGGGGTATCTTTACAATTATACTCCAAATTAACCATTCTTCAATGCAAATCAATGTTTCTACAGTCTTCAACTACAGACAGGAAAATCTTAGTTTTTGTGGAATGAGTTCTGAGTATAGTCCAAAAAGGGGGGAAAAAAATCTTTGAAATAAACTTGCAATATTTCAGACATGAAACAGCTACAAATAGTTCTCAACTGTAAAACTGCAAATTAATGCAACAAGGTAACTTCTGCTCCAAAAGCAATTTGAAAAGTTTTGGTCAATAGGTGTATTTTCTTCCAATAAGTGAAATTCAGAGAATGCAAACCCTTAAGAAAGGAATATTTTAAAATGTGAAACCGTTATTTCAAACAACCTGATCTTTGGACACTGAAGACTGTTTCAATAGACGGAGGCGAAAGCAGAAGGACCTATTCAAGTGTTAAAAAAAAATACTTCTTCCCACCAGCCAACTGAACCAACTAAGGACCATCCGCTTAACAATCAGAAAAGCATGCAATAAAATGTTCCAAAGGTTCACGAGTTCCCACAGTAGACCTAGAGTCTTTCTTTCTTAGCCAGGTGTGGCAGCACTTTTAATCCCAGCACTGGGGAGGCAGAGGAAGACAGAGTTCTGAGTTCGAGGCTAGCCTGGTCTACAGAGCAAGCTCCAGGATAGTTGGGCTACATACAGAAGCCCTGTCTCAAAATACAAAACAACAACAACAATAATAATCATCTCCCTTTCTTGTGAAAAAGACAACCAACCCCGGTCAAGACACGTGTGTCCTCACAAGCCAAAGCAGCATTTTCTCTGTCTAGTGGAATTGCCAGATTTGTAGACCTTATTGCCGACCCTAAGATCTGAAAGATATAGTGGAAAACGTTTAAAACAATAACAACAACAACAGCAACAAAAATCCCACTAGAACAGAACTTTCTCAAAGTGTGCAACAGCTATGAACTTTATGAGCGCCAAGCAAGGTTTCATGTCTGCTTTACAGATTGGTGAACTAAGGGGGGGGGGTGTGTGCAGATCGTTTTCGTTAAATGCCTTTCTCAAGGTCACGACGGTGCAAAAACCACTCGGGCAGAGGATCCCAGGTCTCCGACCTTTCTGCACTGGAAAGGCGGCACGGCGCAACGTGCTCCGCTCTGCTCGAAAAGCCAACGCCACAAGGTTTTCGGGTTAAGGATAGACACCCCGGATGCTCTCCACCGGACCTGGGTACCCCGTGGCGTTCCCAGGCGGGGCGCCACCGCTCAGAGAGGGGCCAGTGAGGGTCACTTACCGTCGCTCTCCGCCCTGACGAGCAGGGACATGCCCTTCAGCCTCTCCACGTAGCCGGAGGACACATGGCCCGTCCCCCGGTCGTCCCACTGCCGGTCCTCGTTGAGCGTGTAGACCTTCACCCGCCGTCGGGTGTCGGTCATCGTGCCGGCCGGGGGCCCCGCCCGGGTGGCCCAGGGACGGTGTCCAGAAAAGGCGGGCGGCNGCAAACGGGGAACTCCGGGACCTCAGTGCCACCGCTGGCCGCCGCGGAGCNGCGCCGCCGCTCGCATGGCCCGCTCCCGGGTCCGAGCCCCGGGCCGCCGCTTTCTCTCGTCTCCTTCTCCTCGGCGCTATTGTCCAGGCCGAGCGAGCGCGGCCGCCCAGCAGCCCCGACAGGGAACNCGCGGCACCGCGCAGCCTACCGGCCCGCCGTTCCGACGAGGTGCGGCTCGGTTCACAGCCCCGCTCCGGNTTCCACCATGACCTCCGCAGAGCCGCTTTCCCGCGCCGCCGCCTCCTCAGGCCGCCGCCGCCATGTTTTCCTCCCTTGTACCCGGCCCAGCCGCTGCAGCCGGAGTCCCCGCTCCGCTCCTCCCGCTTAAAGCATCCGACGCCGGCGAGGTAGCACTTCCCGGGAGACTCCGAACGCCCCTGGCCGCCCGAGGACCCCTGGCTCTTCTCAGAAGCCGCCTTCCCTACTCCGCCGCCTCTTCCGTCTTCCTCACAGAGCCAAAGCCGCCGCCATCTTGACTCGCCCCTCAAAAGCGGCGCGCGGGGCCACCTAGGCAGCAGCGGCAGGGGCGGCCCGCAAGCCCCACCATTTAAAGCGACAAGGCAGGAGCCAGCAGCCTCGCTCCGGCGGAGGCCTCGCACCGAGGCGGCCGCGGAGCTGCGGGGGTGGCGGGAGCGGAGGAGGCGGGACGCGAGTCGCGCCGGTGACGGACCGGGACTCCCTCGCGCTGCACTGCGCGTACTGTCGTGCAAGCGCGGGCTGCGTGTGCGTCCGTCGCACTCTGTATTCGTCATCACCTCGGCTCCGGGCGGGGAAGGGGTGTGGAGGCGGTTGGCGGCTTCGGGCGCCAGTCTGGCCTCTGATCCCGGAGCTCGCCCTTTGCCGTGCGAGCCTTCCCCGGACCTTTGCAGTCGGCCCCGGGGGCGCGGGCTGCTGGCCGCCGCCTCCTCTTCCTCCTCCCTTGGCCTGCAATAGAGAGGTTTCTGAGAGGACACCGTTTGGACTGCGAGGTTGGCGGGATGCAGGGAGGCACGCACCGGCCGGGCAAGTCTAAAACACTCGGCGCGGTGTTCACGCGTGGCACTGCTCCCCGGGGTCCCTCTGAGCACTCACAGGACAGCGGCTACTCCCTTTCTCCGTCGGTTATCAAAGCTGATAGTCTATAGCCCTTGGCTGGTTTGTTTGTTTGTTTTTTTAAACAAAATAAACAAAACACATCTTGAAGTGCGTGCAAAGATAAATGCAGTGCTGTATGATTAAGATGAATTTGTTTTCTTTTTGAGACACAGCCTCACTATGTTGCTCTGACGGGCCGAAGCAACGTATGTGAGAAACTGGGATCTTTCTGAACCCGCACCAGAGACAAGTGCTCACAAAGACATACCTGAAAGCATTCGCCAACAAAACTGGGCAGCATGTAAAAACAAAGCAGTTGCTGTTTCTAATACCGGAATGCAATCCTTCCAAGCTTCTAGATAGAGCCCATGAGCTCCAAGCAGAGCAGATTAGCAGTATGGCTCTCTATGCTGATCAATTTAAAGCAATGTTTCTCAACCTTCCTAATGCTGTGACCCTTTATAATACAATTTCTCTTGTTGTGATGACTCTTCCCTCACCATGAAATCATTTTGTTGCTACTTCGCATCTGTAGTAATGCAGGATATCTGCTGCGTCCCGTGTTTGACCGCCAAGGGGTCGAGACCCACATGTTTAGAACCACTGTTTTAAAGCCCTTTGGAGACTGACTGGCAGAGCTTACACAGTGAATAGTTCCTTATCGGCCTTAACTCTTTACCCATCAAAGAAGAGACTGTTGCTTTCATCCCTCTGAAACTGTTTTGCTGGAGGACAGAACCCAATAGAACACACCCAGCCAGTCTCAGTATTTTGTCTCCGGGTGTATTGTGATGATGGAAATTATTTACAAATGATTTTGTGTCTTCCAGAGCTTTCCTAAATTGCTATGCTCTGGGTCTCCCTCTCCTCTATAAAGTGTCCTTTAGAGACTTTGTATCAGGGTACACCAGGATTTGCACTTCTCAGAACTTCAGAATTGTCAGCTTGTGTTTGGGGACAAGTACTGTGAGGAAATCATTTATTTGGCGTATACTTCTAGGTCACAGTCCATTGCTGAGGAAAATCAGGGCAGGAACTCAACGCAGGAGCCTGAAGCAGAAACCATGGAGGAATGTTGCCTGTTGGCTTGCTCCCCTCATA
>NC_034596.1:95585783-95591428 GCF_900095145.1 Mus pahari
TTTTTTTTTTTTTTTTTTTTTTTTTTTTTTTTTTTATAAAGTCCAGGACAACCTTACTCAGGGAATAGTGCCGCCTGCCGTGGACTGGGTACTCCTACATCAACTAACAAGACACCCCGCCACAGACGTCCCCAGTAGAACAAACACATGCCCACGGGGCAGTGATCTAAGCAGTTCCTCAACCGAGTGTTTTCTCTCAGATGACACTAGGCTGTGTCGATTTGACAAAGCAAAGTAGGGCCCATGAGATCTGTTTGATTAGAGGAATGTGAAGCAATCTTGCCTTCTATCCCAGTGCACACAACCACCCCTAGATTATTTGCAGAACTGGAAGTTCCACCTGTGGGGTGGAAAGCAAAGTCCCAGAAGCAGACTGCAGCTTGGTGGCTCGCCACATTTTGTTCTTTCTATTCACAAATTTCTTGTTATCAAGAGATAACTTTTGCCGGGCGGTGGTGGTGCACGCCTTTAATCCCAGCACTTGGGAGGCAGAGGCAGGTGGATTTCTGAGTTCGAGGCCAGCCTGGGCTACACAGAGAAACCCTGTCTTGGAAAAAACAAACAAACAAAATAAAAGAGAGAACTTTTATCAGGGCAATTTAAAGCCTATCTGCTAATGTCTTAGATATACACAGGAACATGGGAACATATTGTTCAGTTTATTGAATAAAATGAGCAACTGTGAATTGACATATAATCCCATAGACCATTAACTTTATTTTCTGAGTAGTAGTATCTTTATTCTGTCTTCATTTTTTAGAAAATATGATGCTGGGGTTCCTCTGCAGGGCCTTGTATGTCCCCGACAAGCACTGTACTACTAAGCTTCAGCCCCACTGTTAAAGCCTCTCTGTTTCCTTTCCTCCTTTCTGCTCCCCTGCCCTTCTCTGACAGGTCTTATTATATACCCCAGGCTAGTGACCTAACTTTGAACTGATTCAGGCAACAGGAAATGCTAAACAATTCACTCTTCAGATCTGAAAACCTTAGTATCTAATCCCAGCACTTCAGAGATGGAGGCAGGAAGATCTGAAGTGCAAGGTCATCTCTGGTTACATAGTAAGTTGGTCCCTGGAAAAAAGCAAATAAACAAGTTTGTATCTGCTCAAGTTCTGAGAAGGCCTTAATCAGAAAAATTGCTCATATATCTGCCTTGCTCCTGTTCAGGAGGCCTGGATCCTTTTATTATTGGCAGAGAAAATAGCCTGTCTTGTTTGAGTATACAAGTGTCTGTGCACTCACTCTGTTCTCTTTGCTGCTTTGAGACATATGTCCTAGGATGGGTTCAAATGCCCTATGTAGTCAAGAATGACCTTGACGTCTCCTGGTCCTCCAGTCTCTACTTCCAAAGTACTCGTATTACAGGTGTGTGTACCACCACACCTGGCTTCTTTTCCACCTTTGCTAATCCAAAGTGGTAAAGATGGTAGACATAAATGTATTGATTTAAAACAAAGAACAACAACAAAAACAAAGTGGTCTTGCTATGTAGACCAAGCCATCCTCAAATCTCTACTTCCCCACCTCTGCCTCCTGAGTACAGTAGTGTACCATCACTGCACTATAGACCTTTTTTTTTAAAAAAAAAAAAAAAAAAGCTATCTTTAATGGCCTACAGGTTGTGTCTTGGTTTTTGTAATTCCAAATACACTTGCAAATTTTTTATTTTGGGCTTCTAACCTCTGCACAACCTAATCTAGGCCCAGAATGTTTTCAGCCTCTGAGATGTGCTGAATAATCTCACCCCTTTGTAGTTATTTCTGATCTCTGGCTGGCTGGTCAACCCAGCTGTTCTGGCTCAAGCCCCTCTCCAAGATAACTGATTCGATTTGGCATCTCTCAACTTCTGACTGAATTGCTCTACTTGGGGCTTCATACTAACTTTAGAAATCTGTTCTTATCTTTTGGCTCCTTCTCATTTTCTAGCTTGTTCTGTCTTCACCTGTGACTAGCTTGTTTCCTCTCTGCAAACTGTCTCTGAACAACTGTCTCAGTAAAACCGCCCCTTTCCTTTCCTCCCCTCCCCCAGCCCCTGCATTGCTCTTTTTTCTCATGAGAGTTGGGTGTATCCTATGCTGTCAAATTTTTCTCTGCCAGTCAATTAGATACCACTTTACCTTCACTGTTTTGGATTAAAGGTATGTAATGTACTAAGGGTGAGTCTGTATTCCAGCCAGAGGGAATAAAGGCAATATGCCACGGGCTGAGCCACAGCGAAATTAAAAACAGGTTTTTTTTTTCCTTCAGTAAATTACACGATCTCAGGGTTGACCGTGTGATAAGGTACCCTGTAACTATACTCTTTCTACCTCTCGAATCTACCCTGCTTCCCTGGATGAGATGCAGCTTTTCTCTTAGCAACTGAGTAAGCATCCAGGATGGCTTTTTTTTTTTTTTTTTAAGATTTACTTTTATCTGCATCAGCTTGTCTGCGCGTATGTATGTGCACTATGTGCATGCCTGATGCTCTTGGAGGCTAGAAGAGGATGTTAGATCACCTGTTAACTGCGACTACAGGCAATTGTGAACTGCATGTGGATGATGAGAAGCAAAACCCTGTCCTTTACAAGAGAAGCTGTGGTTTAAAGTGCTGAGCTGTCTTTCTAGTTCCAAATACCCAAGAGGAGTCTAAAGTCCCTCTCAGAGGACCCTGAGACAGCTTTTTTTGCTTGTTTTTTGTTGTTGTTGTTGTTGTTTTTGTTTTTTGTTTTTGTTTTTGTTTTTCGAGACAGGGTTTCTCTGTGTAGCCTTGGCTGTCCTGGAACTCACTTTGTAGACCAGGCTGGCCTTGAACTCAGAAATCCGCCTGTCTCTGCCTCCAAAGTGCTGGGATTAAAGGTGTGCGCCACCACTGTCCAGCCCTTGAGATATCTTAGTGAATGAGGAAAGGCACTTACTGCTAAGCCCGATGACCTGAGTTTGACCCTTGAAACCCATGTGATGGAAGGCGAGAACCAATCCCCTTACCTTGTTCTCTGACAGCCACACCCCCCTCTCTCTCCCACAGAAATAAAATGTTAAAAAGAAATTATTTTCAAGTTCTTTGACATTTTTCTAAGACTGTAAGACATTTTCCAAGGGCTCTAAAAACGGACTGTTTACTGGTTCTGATGCTGCCCGCCTTTATTCCGTGCCTTGGAGAGGCAGAGGCAGGTGGATCTCTCTGAGTTTGAGATCCTTCCTCAAAAAAAAAAAAAAAAAAAAGGAGTCTCGGTTGCAGTTGGAGAGATATAATACAGCAGAGAACCCAGGTTCTGTTCCCAGAACCTACATTGGGTGGTTCATTACCATCTGTATCTTTAGTCACAGTTCATCCAACTCTCTCTTCTGGCCTCTATCTTTATGGGCATCTGCACTCAGATGGTACATATATATCCATCCACACTCAGGCATACACACATAAAACAAAATAAATCTTTTTTGTGATGGAGTCTTGGGACTGAGGGTGTGGCCCAGTTTATAGAAGGTTCAGTCCCAGACACTGCGGAGACCAGGAATGGCAGAGAATGCCTGTAATCCCAGCACTTGGGAGTTAGAAGAAGAAAAGAACTGAAGTTCAATATTGTCCCTGGCTTCACAGCAAGTCTGGGGCCAGCCTATACCATACAAGAACCTGTCTCAACAACAAAATCGAGTCGCAAGACAGCTGAAGTAGCACAGGCCTCCCAGCACTTTGAACGCAGAGGCGGTAGGATTGTGAATTTGTGGACGTCAGGACTATATGTAAATTTGAGGTCGGCTTGAGCTAAATAATAAGACTTCATTCTCTGTAGCCCAGGCAGGCCCTGACATTTTCAAAATCGTTTCCCTCAGACCATCAAACAAATTGAAACAAAAGAACTACTCCTCCCTTCCCAAACCTGGGCTGATGCCAGCACTTGTTTGTCCCAGCAGAGTCAAGTAGGATTGACACTGTTGACATCAGAGAGTAGGACAGAAGGGGCAAGTGGCTTCAGCCTGCTTCTCTCAGAATGCATTCTGTGGGAAAACCAGCCACTATGTGAGGATTCAACAAGTGCCCTGCCAGAAAGGCCACCTGTGGTTGCAAAGGGGTAGGGAGCCCTGGCTGAGTTCCAGGTGACAGCTATCAGCAGCTGTCACCAAGTGTATCAGCAGCTGCACCATTGTAACTGAGGAGAGGCCTCAGGCCAGGGACTGCCCAGCTAAGCCTTCCCCATCCCTGACCCATAAATCCAAAGCACAGTAAGTCTGCCTGAGCGCAGAGTTTGCAAATAATGGTCCATCACATCAATAGGAAGCAGGCTGTTGCTGTATAATTAGTCTATTTTCTTTTTTGTTGTTGTTATTGGTTCTGTTTTGTTTTATTTTGTTTTCCAGACAGGGTTTCTCTATGTAGCTCACTCTGTAGCGCAGGCTGGCCTTGAACTCACAGAGATCCACCTGCTTCTGCCTCTTGAATGCTGGGATTAAAAATGTGCACTGCTACCACCAGGCCAGTCTACTTTCAAAGAGGGTAGAAATACATTTTGTCAGGACTGAATGGACGGGATCGAGATAGTTTGCGTTTTATTTTAAGGCCTGAGCATGCTAGATAATTACCTTCTCAGCCTTACTTGTAAAGTGCCTGCTGAGAAAGCATGAGAAGTGGATTTCTGGTACCCACCTGAAAGATAATCACAGTGGCTTATTCCTATGATCCCAGTGGCTAAGAGACCGAAGACAAACAGATCCTTGAAGCTAGCTGGCCAGCCAGTGTAGCCAGTTAGTGAGACTGGGGCTCAGCTACTGACAGATCCCGGAAAGTAAGGTAAAGGGATTGGAAAGCGTGCTTGCTTATATCATGAGGGCCTAAGTTCAGGCCTAAGCATCCAAAGCGGGCAAATCACAAGTGTCTGGAACTCCAACTCCAAGGGATTTAATGTCCTCTTCTTTCTTTCTTGGCTATAATATGATGTACACACACTCACACACATGCATAAGGTGAAAAACCAACTAAGGCAGAGAGTTGAGGAAGTTATCTGACCAGTCATATGTATGCTATGCACTTGCATGTCCACATGCACATACACACATGGAAAAAAAAACCTTGCTGGTAATATGTATAGTGCTTCTATGCAATGCATTTTCTTTCTTTGTTAGTAATGGGGATTAAACCGAAGACCTTTCATGTGCTAGGTAAGCAATTTACCACTAAGCCACACTCCCAGCCTTTTACTGGCTTATTTATTACTTGATATGTGGTGTGTATGATGTGTGTACGTGAATGTGGCAGATTCTAGGCATGCCTGTGGAGTTTAGAAGACAACTTTCAGGGAATGGTTCTGCCTTTCCATCATGAGTTCCAGGGATTAAATTTAGGTTATCTGGTTTACAAAGCTTTTACTTGCTGAGTAATTTCACTAGCCATATTCCCAGTCTTTGCTTTTGCTGTTGTTCTTTGTATGTTTGTTTGTTTTTGAGATAAGATTGCCCCAGGTTTACATATACATACCCAGATTATCATATACAAACTCATTGTATATGATAGGGTAACCTTAAATTTGTCACTCTCCTGCATAAGCCTCCAAATTACCTGGAGTTACACACATGTACACCCAGGCCTGGCTAGGCATCTTAGGGAGTTACACACATATACACCCAGGCCTGGCTAGGCATCTTAGGGAGTTACACACATATACACCCAG
>NC_034596.1:95591958-95600321 GCF_900095145.1 Mus pahari
ACATATACACCCAGGCCTGGCTAGGCATCTTAGGGTTTCCATTGCTGTGAAGAGACACTATGACCAAAGAAACTCTTAAAAAGGCAAACATTTAATTAAGGCTAGCTTACAGTTTCAGAGGTTTGGTCCATTATCATTAAGGCGGAAGGATGGTGGCATCAAGGCAGACATGGTGCTGCAGTAGGGGCTGAGAGTTCTACATCTTCATTCAAAGGCAACCAGGAGAGACTGGCATCTAAGAGGAAGCTCTATTCCATAATGGGTGAAGCTAGAGCATAAGAACAGACCTCCAAAGCCCACCCCCACCGTGATACTCTTCCTCCAACAAGGCCACAACTCCTAACATTATCACTCGATATGGGACAAGCATATTCAATCCACCATATTCCACTCCCTGGCCCCCATAGGCTTGTTCCAACACATTAGTCTCTGGGGGGGGCATACTTAGCCATAGCATAATGCAAAATACATTTAGTCCAACTTCAAGAATCTCCATAGTCTATCACAGTCTCATCAATGCTTAAAAGTCCAAAGTTCAAAGTCCCTTCTGAGATTAATGGAACTCTTAACTGTAATTCCCTATAAAACCAAAAACAAAAAGCAGATCACCTTCTTCCAACATCATGGCATAAGATGTACATTACTGTTCCAAAATGTCATAGTGCAGAAATACTGCAGCAAGGCAAGACAAAAAAAACCAGCTGGTTAGACTCAAATTCAAAGTATCCATGTCCAATGTCAAAGCACTCTTTATATCTCCAACTCCTTTTATACTTTCATGACTGGTGTTGGCAGATCTGGGATTCTGCAGCAACAAACTTCATTCTCTTTCTCTGGTTGCACATCCGTTAGCAGCTTTCATTGGCAGGTATCCCATGGGTCTGGCGTCTCGAACATCTTGGGGTATACAAAACAACTTCAACTTTACAGCTTCTATGTCTGGGATCCATAAATGAGCTTTTGGGATCCTTCAAAAGGCTTGGGTCACTTCTCCAGCTCTGCCCCCTGTAGCTCTCTAGGCTCTGGTTGACTCCACTCCATTGCTACTGCTATTCTGAGTGGTCATCCCATGGTACTAGCATTGCCAATAGGTTGGGATCTCATGCTGCATGTAGGTTTTACCAATAGTGTCTCATAGGCTCCTTTCATGATGCCAAGCTTCAACTTCTTTGCATGACCCTTCAGTCCTGGGCTGTGAACTGCAACTGAGGCTGCATCTTCACCAATGACCTTCCCTGGCTTCTTGGCTTGTGCCAAGCCTTATCTTCTCTCCATGACCCCTTCATGCCTTCAAAACCAGTACTACCTGGGTGATTCTTACACATTACCAAGTCTAGCTACAGCATGAGGTACAACCTTGGCTATCTCTGGAACACTGCTTCTTAGTGCTCTCAGGAAACACCTCCCAGAAGATCTCACATTTGTGATGCTGACCACCATTAATTTCTTAGTTCCAGTTAACAAGCATCATCGATTGTCCCAGTAGTCCCTTCTATTTTTGACTCTAAAGCCATAGTTGGCCCTGAGCAGACCTTGGGTACTAGCTCTGTACCCAGTCCCACAACATCCAGAGGAAGCTCAACTCCCAGGTACTCTCTCATGCCCAGGATTATAGGTGAGGAGGCTACAACATCTGCCCCAACACTAGGAGTAACTGGGACCCTTGGGATCCAGGGACGAAGGAACCCCTGCCCGGCCAGTGGCACAGATTCCTTCCAATCTGAGCCGGTGCCCTAGCTCCACACCCAATCCCACAACACCCAGAGGAAGCTCGATTCTACAGATTCAATGCAATCCCCATCAAAATTCCAACTCAATTCTTCATAGAGTTAGAAAGAGCAATTTACAAATTCATTTGAAATAAAAAACAAAAAACAAAAAACAAAAAACAAACCCAGGATAGCAAAAACTATTCTCAACAATAAAAGGACTTCTGGGGGAATCACCACACCTGACCTCAAGCTGTATTACAGAGCAGTAGTGATTAAAAAAAAAAAGTATGGTATTGGTACAGAGACAGGCAGGAAGATCAATGGAATAGAACTGAAGACTCAGAAATAAACCCACACACCTATGTTCACTTGATCTTTGACAAAGAAGCTAAAACCATCCAGTAGAAAAAAGAAAGCATTTTCAACAAATGGTGCTGGCTCCACTGGAGATCAGCATGTAGAAGAATGCAAATTGATCCATTCTTATCTGATTGTACAAAGCTCAAGTCCAAGTGGATCAAGGACCTCCACATAAAACCAGATAAACTGAAACTAATAGAAGAGAAAGTGGGGAAGAGACTCAAACACATGGGCACAGGGGAAATTTTCCTGAACAGAACAGCAATGGCTTATGCTCTAAGATCAACAATAGACAAATGGGGCCTCATAGAGTTGCAAAACTTCTGTAAGGCAAAGGACACTGACAATAGGACAAAACAGCAAACAACAGATTGGGAAAAAATCTTTACCAACGCTACCTCCAGTAGAGAGCTAATATCCAATATGTACAAAGAACTCAAGAACTTAGACTCCAAAGAACCAAATAACCCTATTAAAAATGAGGTACAGAGCTAAACAAAGAATTTTCAACTGAGGAATATGGAGTGGCCAAGAATCACCTAAAGAAATGTTCGACATCCTTAGTCAGGGAAATGCAAATCAAAAGAACCCTGAGATTCCACCTCACACCAGTCAGAATGGCTAAGATCAAAAACTCAGGTGATAGCAGTTGCTGGTGGGGATGTGAAGAAAGAGGAGCATTCCTCCATTGTTGGTGGGATTGCAAACTGGTGCAACCACTCTAGAAATCAGTCTGGCAGTTCCTCAGAATATAGAACATAGTATTATCTGAGGACCCAGATATACCACTTGTGGGCATATACCCAAAAGATGCTCCAACATACAACAAGGATACATGCCCCAGTATGTTCATAGCAGCCTTATTTATAATAGCCAGAAGCTGGAAAGAACCCAGATGTCCTTCAACAGAGGAATGAATACAGAAAATGTGGTACACTTAAACAAAGAAGTACTACCCAGCTGTTAAAAACAATGACTTCATGAAATTCTTAGGCAAATGGATGGGACTGGAAAATATTATCCTGAGTGAGGTAACCCAATCACAAAAGAACACACATGGTATGTACTCACTAATAAGTGGATATTAGCTCAAAAGCTTGGAATACCCAAGATAAAATTCACAGACCATATGAAGTTCAAGAAGGAGGAACAAAGTGTGAGTGCTTTGGTCTGTCTTAGAAGGGCAAACAAAATATGGGAGCAAATACGGAAGTGTGGAGCAGAGACTGAAGGAAAGGCCATCCAAAGACTGTCCCACCTGGGGATCCATTCCATATACCGTCACCAAATGCAGGCACTATTGTGGATGCCAAGAAGTACATGCTGAAGGAGCCTGATATGGCTGTCTCCTGAGAGGCTCTGCCAGAGCCTGACAAATACAGAGGTGGATGCTTGCAGTCAACCATTGGAATGAGCACGGGATCCCCAATGGAGGGATTAAAGAAAGGTCTGAAGGAGCTGAAGGGGTTTGCAACCCCATAAGAAAACATAAGAAGAACAACAATATCAACCAACCAGACCCCCCACCCCCACCCCGAGCTCCCAGAGACTAATCCACCAACCACGGAGTACACATGGAGGGACCCATGGCTCCAGCCACCTACATAGCAGAGGATGGCCTTGTTGGGCATCAATGAGAAAAGAAGCCCTTTGTCCTGTTTAGGCTAGTTGCCCTAATGTAGGGGAATGTGAGGGCGGGAGGCAGGAGTGGGTGGGTGGGTGAACACCCTCATAGAAGCAGGGGGTGGGGGAATGTGATATGGGGTTTCTGTGGGTTGGGGTGGGACTGGGAAAGGGGATAACATTTGAAATGTAAAGAAAATATCCAATAAAATGTGTAAAAAAAAAGAAAACTAAATTATGTATTATATATAGATATATTTATAGATTTATAGATATATAGATATATAAAATCTCCAGAGCTCCAGAGCTATGTGTCTGAAGCTGCCAAATTCTGCTGTTTTATGGGGCTGGAACATTGTCCCCTGCTTTATTATACTATCATCAGCTTTTTGTTTTCCGACTCCTAACCTTGCCTTTCCTAGAATTTGTTCTGCAGATTGATCTTGAACTCAGAGATCTGCATGGCTGTGTCTCCTGAATGCTGGGATTAAAGGCATGTACCACCGTGCCTGGACTTAAGCTTTCCTTCACCTAAAACTTGCTCTGTCCCAGGCTGGCCTTGAACTCAGAGATCTGCTTTCCTTTGTCTCCCAGGATTAAAGGTGTGTACACCTGGGCCTAAACTTTAATAATGCCATATTGATCTAACTCTCCCTTTTCCAACTGCAAATGCATAAACAATTTAGTCTAGCTGGGTGGGATCTTGCCCCAAGGTCACCACTCTCTCATCTGTTTATCTCCTTGGATATAGAATTCAGCTCCACTCCTTCTTTCCCCTTTTTTCTTGGAGCCATACATTTTGTACTTTTCTTTTTGAAGCTTGTCACACTTGATCAAAATCCCACCCCCACCCCCAGACTTTCTTTGTTAATGCAGTTAATCTGAGTCTCTTTGCCTCAGCCTCAGGCAGACTATTTGGACAAGGGTGAAAAGCAGCAACATTCTTCACCAAATATAACAAAAAATGTCTCAGGCCACATACTAACATTCTTCTCTTCTGAAACTTCTTGAGCCTGGCCCCTACAATTCAAATCACCCTCAGCACCATTGCCTTCCATATCCTTGCTAGGATGGCCCATCATATCCTTGCTAGAATGGCCCATCATATCCTTGCTAGGATGGCCCATCAAGCCCCATTTAAAGCATGCCATGGTTTTCTAAAACCAAAGTTACAAAATCTACATTCATTCACACAAAATCATGGTTAACCTATCACAGTACTTCAGTCCTTGATACCAACTTCTGTCTTAGGGTTTCCACTGCAGTAAAGAGACACCATGATCAAGGCAACTTTTTTTTTTTTTTTTAAAAGATTTATTTATTTATTATATGTAAGTACACTGTAGCTGTCTTCAGACACTCCAGAAGAGGGCGCCAGATCTTGTTACGGATGGTTGTGAGCCACCGTGTGGTTGCTGGGATTTGAACTCAGGACCTTTGGAAGAGCAGACGGGTGCTCTTACCTGCTGAGCCATCTCACCAGCCCCTCAAGGCAACTCTTAAGGACAGAATTTCATTGGAGCTGGCTTACAGGTTCAGAGGTTCATTATCATTAAGATGGGAGCATGGCAGTGTCCAGGGAGACATGGCATGGGAGAAGCTGAGTTTTATATCTTCCTCTGAAGTTCATTAGAAGACTGACTTCCAGGCAGCCAGGATGAAGGTCTCTCAAAGCACACCCCGACATTGATGTGGGACCGTTAAAGGCAGCTTGGTTTCTGGTTGAGCTAGGTTTAAAACCCCGGAGACCCTGCAGATAACTCTGCAAGGAACGGTAGGCTCTTTGCCATGCTTCTAGACACCAGGCTCCTGACATGAGGCCACAGCTCTCCATTCCATAGGTCTGTGGCCATCAGCCCCAAAAGAGCAATGCCCTAAGCCCATCCACAGGTAATGGATGTGACCACAGATCAAGACAGATCTCCATTTTAATGAGGCACCTAAAGGGCTGAAGGGCTTAGCCACTTAGGCTCCCCTTCCCAGACACTCCTCCCTGCAAAATGTATTTAACCTCAGGCTGGCCCTGAGAAAGTGGGGTATGGTTTCACTCATCACAACTCTCTGCCACGACAATAAATGCTTTAAAACCATGGACTGCTTCTTCTCATCGGGTTCCACCATGGGGAGCAGGTCTTCCTCTAAAGAGCAGTGTCTAATCTCCCACAGGAGGCCTCACTGTGCTCCCAGCCATGAACTCCTCCCCCAAGGACTCTTACCACCCCTCAGGACCCAGATGGAGCTCTCCTTCTGCCCTTTTCCCTTCAGTCCTGAGCTAGGTCCTGCCCATGCGCCCCACTCTGTTCTCAGCTCTCCCGCAGCATCTAGCAGCTTCTGTGGTACCCAAGAGTCTGAGAACCTGATGTCCTTGGCCTCTGTGCAGGTCCGCCCCTCCCCCACCCTCAGCTGACTCTGCCAGTCCCCAAAGGACTTCAAACTGTGATCCCCAACCCCAGAGCAGGGTTCTCCAGCTTCTCACAGCCTGACACCCACCTGGCGACAGCGTGGGGAGCACACAGTCAAAATTCCCATGTCCTACCTCACCCAGCGGCCCAAGCCTTGAGCAGATGTGGAACTCCCCATTTAACCCACACATTTTCACACTTCTTCCAACAAGGCCACATCTCCTAATAGTGCCATTCCATGGGCCAAGCATATTCAAACCACAACACTAGTATATAAGGATATGCTACATATGTTATGTTTGCAAAATCATATATCTGATAAAGGATTTTCTAGAATATGTGGAGTACACTAATCATTGAACAGTGGAAATCAGATAATCCAATCTGTGAAAGACACGAGCTGACATTTTACCAAAGAGATAGCTGTAACAAGCTCTTCAGATCATTAGCTGTTAGGGAAATTTCATAATTAGATATGTATACATACCTAACAGTTGCTAAAAGAAAAAAATGTAACCAATTGATAACATCCAATACTGTTGGTGGCACAAAGAACAGGTTGCTTGTTTTCTTGCAGATGGCCAGTATACTGGCTAGTTTTGTGTCAACTTGACACCAGTGGAGTTATCACAGAGAAAGGAGCTTCAGTTGGGGAAATGCCTCCATGAGATCCAGCTGTAAGGCATTTTCTCAATTAGTGATCAAGGGGGGAGGTCCCTTGTGGGTGGTGCCATCTCTGAGCTGGTGGTCTTGGGTTCTATAAGAGAGCAGGCTGAGCAAGCCAAGGGAAGCAAGCCAGTAAAGAACATCCCTCCATGGCCTCTGCATCCGCTCCTGCTTCCTGACCTGCTTGAATTCCAGTCCTGACATCCTTGGTGGTGAACAGCAATGTGGAAGTGTAAGCGGAATAAACCCTTTCCTCCCCAACTTGCCTCTTGGTCATGATGTTTGTGCAGGAATAGAAACCCTGACTAAGACAACCAATATCCTAAAAACAAAAATTAATATGACTCAACATTGGTACTCCCCAGTTAGGTGAGAATATTTTTTTAAAAAGTATATTTACATTTCTTTTTTAAAAAAGATTTATTTATTATTATATCTAAGTACACTGTAGCTGTCTTCAGATGCACCAGAAGAGGATGTCAGATCTCATTATGGATGGTTGTAAGCCACCATGTGGTTTCTGGGATTTGAACTCAGGACCTTTGGAAGAGCAGTCAGTGCTCTTAACCACTGAGCCATCTCTCCAGCCCCCAGAACATTTTCAAGGCTATTGCTTTTGCCCTTCAAGTCAACAAGGTCAATGAAATATCTAGTTTTCAGAATATACATATATTCTGAGAATAAAAATAAGCTATTAAAAGGACATGCAGGCAACATGACAGGTCAAAGAATGGCTTAGATAAATATAAGATAAAATTTATCTTTATGTGCATGATACCGGCCCCCAAGATTTAGTTGCAGTCTAGATGAGCACATTCTCACAACAAATTATGTTATCTGAACTTTGCTTGCTAATCCTCTCTGACTGGTTAAATAAACGTGGTTGAAAGCCAGTTACTAGGCAGAGTAGAAATAGGCAGGGCTTCTGTTCCCAGGATGGGGATCGAAGGTAGGGACCACAAGGAGAGAAAGAGGAGAAAGAAGACAGAGAGAGCAGCAGATCTTCTTTAGGATGGCTGGGAGCACAGAGCAAGGGAGAGAAGTGCATCCTGACAAGGACTGATGGAGCAAAAAGAACAAGTAACCTGGGGAGTGTACCTGGGAAATAGCCAGTCTAGCAGCGAAAAATAGGGGTAATCACCCAAGCTAAAGTTGATTAAATAAATCAGTAGGACTCTGACTCAATTATTGGGGTGCTGGCCATGTTATAATAACTAATAGAGTTATTAAACACCTTACAACAGTACCTACAGAGGACAGAAGATGGCGTTGGGTTCCCTGAAATTGGGGCAGTCACTGCTGTTGCAGAGGGCTGAGTTTCTGACACACGGTTGCTCAAGACCATCTGTAACTCTAGTCCCAGAGAACTGATGCCCTCTTCTGGCCTCTGCAGGTACTGCATGCACACACTGTACACTGTACATGTAGGCAAAACACCCACATACATAAAATAAAAATAAACATAAAAAACATCATTAAATTTTATCAACAAAAACTTTGTACATTTTTTTTTTGGTTTTTCGAGACAGGGTTTCTCTGTATAGCCCTGGCTGTCCTGGAACTCACTCTGTAGACCAGGCTGGCCTCGAACTCAGAAATT
>NC_034596.1:95601646-95617799 GCF_900095145.1 Mus pahari
TTAAAGGCGTGCGCCACCAGGCCCGGCTACAATTTTTTTTTTTTTTTTTGCAAAAGAAAATTACTGTTAGCAGAAGCAGTTGCCTCCATCCTAATTTGATCTCCAAATGGACAAATCTCATTAGAAAGGAATTCTTTAAAACATTTGCAAAGCCCCAGTTGAGGATCTGTATAATCACAGTATTTAATGAATACAACTCCAAGAGAAGAAATCTGACAGGTCTCAAAACTTAAGATCTGCCCCATGGCACAAGCACACTCTACCCAATAAGATATTTCATAGTCCAACTTTTATGATATAACCAAGTGGTTTGCAAAGAGAATAGATTAGTTTTATATGTCTCCAATTTATAACAAAACTAGCTGTGCAGCAAGCACATTACATTTTTCTTAAATTGATAAACTCATTGCATATGAATTATTTCATTGACAAAAAATTATTAACTTTTCCTTCAAAGTTCAAACACTTTGGTAGGGGATGGGGATATAGGAATTCCATTTCAGTGCAACAAAGCAACAAGAAAATCAGAGCCTTACAAGGGAGTGTGTGGCGTGTCCCCCCCCCCCACCTATGTGTTCCCACCGCTCTTCTTCATAGCTGTGTCAGACACTGCAGCAGCCAGTGAAGCACAGAACAGCAGGAGAGGCGAGTTCTGGCCATTTTCCAGTGTCAACTTTTCTCTTGAGTTACAGGCCCAGTTTTGTCACTAAGTCTTGTGACCTTCTGGCTTGTACTGTCCCCATGGATGGTGAGGAAGGGGTTGGTGGTAGCTGTGTGGAGTGGGGGTGCCTGAATGCATGCAAGGAGATTGTTGATGGGGATCTGCGTGTGGGGGGGGGGGAGCTGCAGCTGCTGGAGCTCGGGTGGGTGGTGCTGCTGCTGCATCAGGTGGTACAGGAAGGCCTGATGCTGTTCGGGTGTCAGCTGCTGGGAGTTTAACAGCTGCTGGAACTGCTGTTGCTGGATAAACATTTGTCTCTGCTGGTCCGACAGACAACAGCCCTAGTCTCTAGGCACTGTTGGTCAGTGCGGTGGTTGGATGTGCTGCAGTGGTACACTGGTGTGGGTGAGAGGGGCAGGGTTCTGGGAGATTGTGTCTCAAGCTCGATTCTACAACTACTGTTAGCTCTTTAGGAATGTCTGTCTGTGTCATTCTACCTAGCTAGCCTACCTTTCTCTTGAGCTCCTCCAAACCCAAGAGGGCTCTTAGCTCTCTTTCCTAGAATACTGGTTTACTTATGTCCTGCCAGAGAGAAAGAGAAGGCGGAGCAGGGGCACCAGGAGAGGGAGGGAGAGGACAGCATTCTATTAAAGGTCCAACTGCCTATAAAAGAAGTCTCTAGATTCTCCCCCCATCCCACCCCCACTCCCAACACCCTTGGCAGGCTGAGCCATGTCACCATCATGGTGGGGGAACTCCAAACCAAGTCATTAGAGGCCACCCAACTGATTTTGCCCCGGCTCATAAAATATTCAAAGTCTCTCCAAAATATCCTACTGAGAGCCTGCTCAGCCTGGAGTGGGTTGAAGACGAATGTAGGTGTAGCTTTTAAAACTGCTGGTCTCTGGCCTTCTAGCTCTCTACACTGAATGCTTGCTGATAACTTCTAAAACAAAAATCCTACAAACTTTCTTGCTCATTCTGAGGGTTAAAAACAGCTGACTTGGGCGATTACCCCCCAGCCTAACAGCTGGGGATTAAGTAAAGGATGAATGACTGGGGCTTTTTTCTCTCTTGCCCAGAAGCCTCACTCTGGCTTGTTAGGCTGGAGGAAGGTTTGGAGCAATAAACTTTTATTGAACCAGGAGAAGGAAAAACTTTTACACAGGCAAGTATGCATAAACTCACACAAATTCATATGTTAATTCAAGCATACATATTCATACATCTTTATGCAAACCAGTTGGGCCCACTCCATACTTACAATTACACACTTACCCATACACATCCATACTTACATACGCATATGGAGCAAAAGACCAGCACCAGTGCAGAAAGTACTCTTTCATTCTGGATGGAGAATGAGCTCCAATCTTTATTGCGTAGAGTAAGAAAAAGCCTCTACCCTCTTATTGCTAAATGAATTAAACCCATGTCTGTAAGAAGAAAGCTTTGTCCCCTTTAGTAAGGCTAAGCCTGCCTTGCAGTTAAGAAAAGACCTGTTTGGCCTGGTGAGATGGCTCAGTGGGTAAGAGCACCCGATTGCTCTTCCGAAGGTCCAGAGTTCAAATCCCAGCAACCACATGGTGGCTCACAACCACCCGTAACAAGACCTGACACCCTCTTCTTCTGGAGTGTCTGAAGACAGCTACAGTGTACTTACATATAATAAATAAATAAATAAAGAAAGAAAAGACCCGTTCATACTGTTGTTCCTCCTCTGGTCCTTTCTCTAGCTCCTCCATTGGGTACTCTGTGCTCAATCCAATGCTGAGAGCATCCACCTCTGTATTTGTCAGGTCAGGCACTGGCAGAGTCTCTCAGGAGACAGCTATAATCAAGCTCCTGTCAGCAAGCATCCTGTCAGCAAGCACTTGTTGGGATCCACAATAGTGTCTGGGTTTGGTGTGACCCCAAAGCTCCCAGGGATTAAACCATCAAAAAAAAGAGTACACATGGAGGGACCCATGGCTCCAGCTGCATATGTAGCAGAGGATGGCCTAGTCAGTCATCAATGGGAGGAGAGGCCCTTGGTCCTGTGAAGGCTTGATGACCCAGCGTAGGGGATTGCCAGGACCTGGAAGTGGGAGTGGGTGGGTTGGTGAGCAGTGGGAGGGAGGAGGGGATATGGGGCTTTCCAAGGGGAAACTATGAAAGGGGATAACATTTGAAACGTAAATAAAGAAAATATCTAATTAAAAACAAAAAAGGTCCCATGGTAAGGTGAAGCCTGCTTGCAACTTCTGCTCTCTCTGCAGCTTCTTCTTGGTCTCTCTTTCTCTCTGCATTCTGCGTATTACTCTCAATCTCTAAATTTCCTTTTAATTTCTAAAGTATTCTACTCTGCCGTCCTTCTCTTTTCTATCTCGCTTTCTCCTGCTCTGATGTAATAATAGTGACCTCTGATGTAATAATTCCCTTGCTCCAAATGCAATTTAATCACTTCTAGTCTTTTGTACCTTACCTAGGAAAATAAACATGGTTTTTCCAAGCATCCTTTTTTTCAAGCAAAAGTTCACCAAAAGTTCAAACATAAATTAAAATCATAAATTGAATAAGTTTACAACAGAGATATTTACATATGTATCCATTAAGACTAGACATTTGTCTTAGTGAGGGTTTTACTGCTGTGAACAGATACCATGATCAAGGCAAGTCTTATAAAGGATATTTAAATGGGGCTGGCTTATAGGTTCAGAAGTTCAGTCCATTATTATCAAAGTAGGAGCATGGCAGCTTCTAGGCAGGCATGGTGCAGGCAGAGCTGAGTTCTACATCTTCATCTGAAGGCTGCTAGTGGAAGACTGACTTCTAGGCAGCTAGGATGAGAGTCTTAAGCCCATGACCCACAGTGACACACCTACTCCAACAAGGTCACACCTCCTAATAGTGCCACTCCCTGGGTCAAGCTTATTCAAACCATCACAACATTCACTATATATCACTAGCGGTACAGGTTCATGGAGAATTAAAGCCCATAACTAAGTTATCATTGAAGCTTTATAGTGATAAACTCAGCCAATATTTTATCGGCTGACCTTGCACCTGCCATAAATCATTAGCCCCCTTTTTATGATCTTTGGTTAATTGTTTTACAACCTCTTGGAATGTGCTCTAAGTTGTAAATGTCTGTTTTCTATCTCAGAAGCAATTAACTCCTGACACTTGAAGATTGGCAGAGTTCTCTTTGCAGTTTTGATATCAGAGAGGGTTTAATAGCAGTCCTACTATAAAAGGGCTTGATAATTACTAACATAATTTTAGAAATTCTTATAGAACCATCATTAAAAATTAAGAAGTCAGCCAGGCGTGGTGGTGCACGCCTTTAAATCCAGCACTCGGGAGGCAGAGGCAGGTGGATTTCTGAGTTCGAGGCCAGCTTGGTCTACAAAGTGAGTTCCAGGGCAGCCAGGGCTACACAGAGAAACCCTGTCTCGAAAAACCAAAACCAAAAAAAAAAAGTGTTTTATATATACATATATAATTGAAAATAATAAGAGTAAATCTTACAAAAAACACCCTGCATAGCAACAATGTACTATTATATCTGAAGTGTTACTGGTGGTGGCTTTAGGAAGAATTGGGTAAATCATTCAGAATACTTTGAGCTTACTCCCTATTACAGAGAAGACTAAGGCCCTCTTACATTACAGGGCCTATATAGTTGTGATGACCTAGAACTTACTATGTAGACCAAATGGCCTTGAATTCATAGATATCTGTCAGTCTCTGTCTCTTGAATGCAGGGATTAAAGCATGTGACTCTATTTGATGAGTTATTCTAAATGTATACTTAACCGAAATTCCAAGTTTATATGTATTTCAAAGGATCCTTGAGTCTTGAGTGCTTTGCTCATCAAATGACTGTCTGGATCTTTGTGTTGCACTTGTTATATGGACCAGTATATAGGGATGTTTCTCATTCCTGACCCAAGAAATTGAGGATTTTCCTCTTCAATTGAGCCAACCTTTTGAAAAATTCAAAATGATATTCATATCTTACAGTGAATAATATAAAAACACTCTGAAGGAGCTGAGAATCAAGCATACATTTGAAAATGTCTGATACCCACCTTTTAAAAAATACATCTGAGCCAGGTGTGGTGGTACTCACCTTTAAACCTACATTCCAGAGGCAGAGACAGCCAGATGTCTGAATTGGAGTCCAGCCTAGTCTGTAGAGAGAGTTTCAGGACAGCCAGAGCTACACAGAGAAACCTGTAAATGTAACTATTTTCCTGTAGTAATTGTCACAGAGGTGTACTGTCTCCATCTGCTAACGTAGACCTAGTCCTGGAAGCTTCTATTTGCTGTACAACTTACCTAGTAGGATGTTTTCAGCCTCTGAGATTTACTGTTGAGTATGCTCACCCTTTCTTATTTAACTCAGCTATTCTGGCTCAAACTGCTCTCTAAGCTAGTCAGTTGAAAAACAATTTCAGTTAAAAAAAGGATGGACTATCCAGAGACTACCCCATCCAGGGATCCATCCCATCATCAGCTACCAAACCCAGATACTAATGCACATGCCAGCAAGATTCTGCTGAAGGGACCCTGATATAGCGGCCTCTTGTGAGGCTACGCCAGTGCCTGACAAACACAGAAGTGGATGCTCACAGTCAGCTATTGGATGGAACACAGGGTCCCCAATGGAGGAGCTAGAGAAAGTACCCAAGGAACTGAAGGGGGCTGCAACCCTGTTGGTGGAACAACAATATGAACTAACTAGTACCCCCTGAGCTCGTGTCTCTAGCTGCATATGTAGCAGAAGATGGCCTAATCAGCCATCATTGGGAAGAGAGGCCCCTTGGTCTTGCAAACTTTATATGGCCCAGCACAGGGGAAGGCCAGGGCCAAGAAGTGGGAGTGGGTGGGTAGGGGAGCAGGGGCGGGGGGAGGGTATGGGGAACTTTCGGGATAGCATTTGAAATGTAAATAAAGAAAATATCTAATTAAAAAATGCGTCTGAAATTGAAGATATCTTTTTTGTTTTTGAGTGAGAAGGAGGAAAAGAATAGAGTTTGTGGTCCAGTGGACCACTGAACCTCTATTTTCCAGTAAAACTAGTCTCCAAACTGGCTTCTCTCAGCTTCTGACCGAATTGCTCCACTTGGCTTCATACTAACTTTGGCAATACGTTCAAATCTTCTGGCTCCTTCTCATTCTCTGGCTTGTTCTGTTTTCTCCTGCATCTGGCTTATTCGTTCTCTGCTACCTATCTCTCTGTTCAACTGTCCCAATAAAACTGCCTCCTTCCCCTTTCCCACTATGCTGCTTTTTCTCATGTTGCCTCTCTCTCTTCTCTGTCGATGAGATTTGGGCATGTCCTATTTTGTCAAGTGTTTTTCGGATTTGTCACTTTGTCTGCCTCCCAATTGGATATCACTTTCAAACATGGGTGCTTCCTTCTACAAACTTTCTTTACCTTAATTGGTTTGGATTAAAGATGCATACTAAGAGCATGTTTGCATTTCAGTCAGGTCATATAGACCAAGGAGGTCTTTGGAAATGATCAGAGTGGCCATATTGCTGGATTAAAAGTCCTATACAGAAACCCTGTCTTGAAAAACAACATCAGTTAAAAAAATTCGTCTGAGCCAGGCGTGGTGGCGCATGCCTTTAATCCCAGCACTTGGGAGGCAGAGGCAGGCGGATTTCTGAGTTTGAGGCCAGCTTGGACTGCAAAATGAATTTCAGGACAGCCAGGGCTATACAGAGAAACCCTGTCTCGAAAAACTAGAAAAAAAATGTGTCTGAAATCGAAGATATCTTTTTTGTTTCTGAGTGAGAAGGAGGTAAAGAATAGAGTTTGTGGTCTAGTGGACCACTGAACCTCTATTTTCCAATAAAACTTTAGGACAGAGAACAATTGGGGCTAGATTTGATGGCCCATGCCCTTATTCCTAGCACTGGGGAGGCAGAGTCAGAGAGAATCTGAGTTCAAGGCCAGCTTGGTCTACAAAGAGAAATCAGTGTCAGCCAGGGATATGTAGTGAATCTCTGTCTCAACAAAAAATCAAAACCAATTATGGCTGGTGGTCTATTGCTCACCCTTCTCTGCCCAGGGACCCCCACCTCTCCAGTATGTTCAACTCCTTTCCTGACTAGAGTGCTCACTTTGGCAGTGACTCCATCTCTCTGTCTTTATGCTCCTGGGTATTTGATGTTAATAAGGGTTTTATTTGATTCTTGTTTGAATGTTCTTTTTGTTTTGCTTTGTTGTCAATGTTGGTTTAACACTGGTTGGTTAATACACTTTTCGACCCCTTTCAGAAATTTGGCATCCTTTCAGAAATATGCTTTGCTGGGTGGCAACAATTCAGTTAATTTACCCCCAACTCCTGCCCAAATTAAAACTCCCACTAATGACAACTTAGAATCACTCTTGGGAGTAAGTTTCTTCTCTTTGGAATATTTGAGATCATCTTTAAGTTATTATCATCATCATCATCATCATTATCATCATTATTAATTTATTTTCTAGATCCATTTATCAGATGTATGTACACCTCTTGCCTGCTTGGTGGCACAGAGATCAGAAGAGGCCCTAGATCTGGAACTGAAACAGGCTGCCACTTAGGTTCTTGAAATTGAAGGTAGGTCCTTTGGACAGCGGCAAGCATTCTAAGCCACTGAACCATCATTCCAGCTCCAAAATTGCCTTAAGGTTTTCTGCTTAGTAAGTGCCCATGAGTTTTGAGACTTTTCATTCAGAATAATGTTATCTTGCTTAGGCAGAAGTAATTATACAACAAGAAAATTGGCCTGATCTTAAACTTTACAGTCTCTGGGGGATTGGGGTGGTGGGCTGGTGACCATTTCTGAGTCTACTCTGGTCCTTTTCATACCCAAATGTACCCATAGCACTGACCTCACAATCCTCCGTGTGTGCCAGGTCTGATTCCTGGGATAGACATCACTTTCTGGATCCTGGGAATAGGTTCACCAAAAGCACATAGAGACATATCCTTTGGAGTTCTATATGCTGAATGTTTGAAATCAATATCTGGCCCAATCACTATACTCCTCCAGTACTCCATGATGATGTCATAATCCCCTGTCATTGGGTACCACAGGATGGTTTTGGCTTCTTCAAGAAACCAGTATTAGTTACTCTTCTATTGCTGTGATAAACACCACAATCAAGGCAACATATAGAAGGAAGGGTTGTTTTGGCTTATGGTTCTATAGGCATAGTATTCCATAATGGCAGGGAAACAGCAGGTCCACAGTTGGAGTAGCAAGCTGAAAGCACACATCTTGAGCCACAAACAGGAAGCAGAGAGAGTGAACTCAAAATGTTGTGAGCCTCTAAATTCTTAAAGCCTGCCTCAAGTGACACACGTCTACTAGCAATACTATACCATCTAAGCCTGTCAAACAGAGCCATCAGTAGGAATCAAGTATTCAGATGCCCACAATGAGGGGGGCATGTCTCATTTAAACCATCACTAAACCCAATGGCTTTCTTCCTGGCCCCCCACCCCAGGGCTCTGAAAACATATCCACTGATGACCTCTCCTCGCCTGACTCACATGGTGTAATAACACCCTTGTTGTAACACTGGTCTATCTAGAACCTGGCTCTACACAATGGACTATAGACCACAAGAGCTGAATGATGCAGAAAATCCATTCCATTCAGAACTGATTATAAGTTTATATTTTTCAAAACAGTCTAAAACAAAACAAGACCCATATAAATGACAAAATGATTTTCTATGTATTAACTATGGAACTATTGGCTAACTGCAATTTGAACTATAACTATAATAAATTCTATAGCATTGTACCTAATGTGTATTTTTAAAGTGTAAACATATTGTGTATACATATTTAATAGAACTAGGAATAAAGATAATTATCATTTGTTCACTATCCAGGCTTTCATTTGTCAGGAGCCATCATAGGAGAAGCTAAAAACTAGCAGGTGATCTTCATGAGATGGGTTCAACTTAGATTAAAATCTATGAAGGATTTACTCTGGTAGACAAGGCCTAGGAGAAATCCATTTTAGGAAAGATTCCTCTTATTAATATGTTTTTCCTGTTATTACTAACATATATAGCAATCACTAGGCATTAGCCCACCCTTTTGAGCAGATCTCTGCTGATATATGAAGATGTACTGTCTTGTAGTGATGCTATATAGAGAGGTAATTATTCTATAGAATTCCCGATTTGACAAATAATTTTAGGAAGAAAGTTTTTAGAGATGGTCTTAGTTGCTTTGCTAGAGAGCTGTAATAAAGTTACAGTCAGGAATAGAATATGCTCACTCCTCAGAATAGTAAGTAAAAGCTGCATAATAAGAAATATAATGGCCTTCCAGACTGAGCCAGTGCCCTGAGCAGATCTTGGGAGCTAGCTCTGCACCCAGTCCTACAAAACCCAGAAGAAGCTCAACTCTCAGGCACTCTAACACTCCCAGGATTGTAGGTGAGGATGCCACAACATCTGCCCCAACACTGGGAGTAACTGGGGCCAGTGTGATCCAGGGACTCAGGAATCTCTGTCTGGTCAGTGGTGGCGGGTTCCTTCTGGTACCCTGAGCAGATCTTAGGCACTAGCTCCTCACCTAGTCCCACAACACCCAGAGGAAGCTTGTCACTCAGGCGCTCTAACATGCCCAGGATCATAGGATCACAGGATCTCAGGAGCTTGGTCACACCAGGATCTCAGGGTCCCAGGGGCAGCTTGACTCACCGGAGCTCTGACACACCCAACATCTCAGGATCACAGGATCCCAGAATCACAGGGTCACAGAGACAGCTGAACTCTGAGGAGTTCTGACACTACTAGGATCACAGGAAGGACAGGCTCCAGTCAGATATAGCAAGGGCAGGTAGCACAAGAGATAATCAGATGGTTAGAGGCAAGCCATAATAACATAAACAGAAAAAAAGGTTACTTGGCATCATCAGAATCCAATTCTTCCACCATAGCAAGTCCTGGATACACCACCACACAGGAAAAGCAAAATTTGGATCTAAATTCATTTCTCATGATGATTATAGAGGACTTTAGGAAGGATATAAGTAACTCCCTTAAAGAAACACAGTAGAACACAGGTAAACAGGTAGAAATCCTTAAAGAGGAAACACAAANNTCCCTTAAAGAATTACAGGGAAACACAACCAAACAGGTGAAGGAATTGAACAAAACCATCCGGAATCTAAAAATGGAAATAGAAACAATTAAAAAATCACAAAGGGAGACAGCCCTGGAGATGGAAAACCTAAGAAAGTGATCAAGAGTCACAGATGTAAGCATCACTAACCAAATACAAGAGATAGAAGAGAGAATCTCAGGGGCAGAAGATACCATAGAAAACATTGACATAACAGTCAAAGAAAATGCAAAATGCAAAAAGCTTCTAACCCAAAACACCCAGGACATCCAGGACACAATAAGAATACCAAACCTAGGGCTGGCAAGATGGTTCAGTGGTTAAGAGCACTGACTGCTCTTCCGAAGGTCCTGAGTTCAAATCCCAGCAACCACATGGTGGCTCACAACCATCTGTAACAAGATCTAACACTCTCTTCCTGAGTGTCTGAAGACAGCTACAGTGTACTCACATATAACAATAAATAAATCGTAAAAAAAAAAAAAAAGAAAAAAAAAGAATACCAAACCTAAGGATAATAGGTATAGATGAGAATGAAGATTACCAACTTAAAGGGCCATTAAATATCTTCAACAAAATTATAGATGAAAACTTCCCCAACCTAAAGAAAGAGATGCCCAGGAACATACAAGAAGCCTACAGAACAGTTTGGACCAGAAAAGAAATTCCTCCTGTCACATAATAATCAAAACACCAAATGCACAAAACAAAGGAAGAATACTAAAAGCAGTAAGGGAAAAAGGTCAAGTAACATACAAAGGCAGGCCTATCAGAATTACACCAGGCTTCTCACCAGAGACTATGAAGGCCAGAAGATCCTGGGCAGATGTCATACAGACCCTAAGAGAACACAAATGCCAGCCCAGGCTACTATACCCAGCAAAACTCTCGATTATCATAGATGGAGAAACCAAAGTATTCCATGACAAAACCTAATTTATACACAATATCTTTCCACAAATCCAGCCTTTCAAAGGATAATAAAGGGAAAACTCCAACACAAGGAGGGAAACTGAAGGAAAGGCCATCCAAAGACTGCCCCACTGTTGTAGCCTCTAAATTACTGATGCTAACTTTCTGTGGTTAATTTTCCTGACTCTTGGAAGCCTCACCAAAGAGACTCCAACCTTGTGTACAGATGATTTGCTTCCGTATTTTTTTTTTCTCTCAGAAGCTTCCAGTTTCTCTCCAGCTCTTGGCAAGCACAGTAAGCAGGTGGCTGGTTTCTGTGCTGCGTACCCCTGCAGCAAGCTCAGGGCTCCCTCTCCCTCCCTGGCCTCTCAGAGGGAATGACACTGCCCATAAAACCCCCCTTAATAAAATCACCCTGAAGATCCAGATGCTGGCTGTGACAGCCTCCCTGCTTCTGTAACACCAAAACTAGTTCTCCCCTGATAAATGGCCAAGCTCTACACGTGCCTGTCATCGGGACCTGTGGTGGCTATTCCTGGTTGTCAACTTGACTCTATTTGGAATGAACTACAATCCAGAATTGGAAGGCTCACCAGTGACCCTTATCTGGAGGCTGGGAGATAGAAGTTTCTGATCTGGATCTTGGTATAGAGATCTCGAGGCATAGTGGCTATGGATTCCAGAAGATTAAGACAGGGAGATCTCTGAGTTCAAGGTCATCTGGGATTAAAGGTGGGGTAGCACACACCTTTAACCTGGGCTACACCTTCTGCTGGAGACCATATAAGGACACTGGAAGAAGGGAGTCTTGTTCTCGCTCTTTCACCTGCTTGCCATGTGGGACTAAGCAACTGCTAGATCCTTGGAATTCCATTCACAGCTACTACTGAACCATTGTTGGGAATTGGACTGCAGACTGTAAGTCATCAATAAATTCCTTTACTATATAGAGACTATTCGTACGTTCTGTGACTCTAGAGAACCCTGACTAATACAGGACCTTAAAGAAATAACAAACTCTTGAGTTTCATGTGTTTTGCAAATTGTATCTTAGGTATTCTAAGTTTCTGGGCTAATATCCACTCATTGTATAAATGAACCACATTTTCTTTATCCATTCTTCAGTTGAGGGACACCTTGGTTATTTCTAGCTTCTGGCTATTATGAATAAAACTGCTATGAACATAGTGGAGCACGTGTCCTTGGGGTATGGTGGGGAATCTTTTGGGTATATGCCCAGGAGTGGTAGAGCTGGGTCTTCAGTTAGAACTACTTCCAATTTTCTGAGGAACTGCCAGATTGATTTCCAGAGTGGTTGTACAAGTTTGATATCCCACCAGCAATGGAGGAGTGTTCTTTCTCCACACCCTCATTAACATGTGCTATCCCTTGAATTTTTGATCTTAGCCATTCTGATGGGTGTAAAGTGGAGTCTCAGAGTCATTTTGATTTGCATTTCCCTGATGACTAAGGATGTTGGACATTTCTTTTTGAACATTTCTTTAAGTGTTTATCAGCCATTAGAGATTAGTCTGTTGAGAATTATCTGTTTAACTCTGTACCCCAGTTTTAATTGGATTATTTGTTTTATTTGGTTTTTTTGCATCTAACTTTGGGAGTTCTTCAGATATTTTGGATATTATTTCTCTGTCAAATGTAAGTTTAGTGAAGATCTTTCCCCAATCCGTAAGCTGCTGTTTTATCCTATTGACAGTTTCCTTCACCTTATAGAAGTTTTTCCATTTCATGAGGTTCTATTTATTAATTGTTAATCTTAGTGCCTGAGCCATGGGTGTTCTGCTCAGGAAGTAATCTCCTGTATCAATGTGTCCAAGACTAAGACCTCCCATGCTCAAGGATAGGTAGGAAGAGTAATGGTCATCTTACCAAAAGCAATCTACAGATTCAATGCAATTTTCATCAAAATTTCAACACAATTCTTTACAGACCTTGAAAGAGCAATTCTCAACTTCATACGGAAAAACAAAAAATCCAGGATAGCTAAAATAAACCTGAACAATAAAAGAACTTCTGGAGGTATCACTATCTCTGACTTCAAGCTGCACTACAGAGCATTAGTAATAAAAACTGAATGGTATTAGTAAAGAAACAGACATGTTGATCAATGAAATCTAATTGAAGACCCAGAAATAAATCCACACATCTACAGACACTTGATTTTTGTTTTTGTTTTTGTTTTTGTTGTTTTTTTCGAGACAGGGTTTCTCTGTATAGCCCTGGCTGTCCTGGAACTCACTCTGTAGACCAGGCTGGCCTCAAACTCAGAAATCCNCCTGCCTCTGCCTCCCGAGTGCTGGGATTAAAGGCGTGCGCCACCATTACCCGGCAACACTTGATTTTTGACTAAGAAACAATATAATGGAAAAAAGAAAGCATCTTCAACAACTATTGTTGGTCTAACTGGATGTCTGCATGTAGAAGAATGCAAATAGATTAATATTTATCACACTGCATAAAACTCAAGTCAAAGTGAATCAAAGACCTCAACATAAAACCAGATACATTAATAAATTCTATCAAGTTTGCCTCAAAGTAATTTTTTTTTTACTTCTGATGAAGTTATATCCTGATAAACCCATGTTAAGTTGCAAATAACATAGTTGAAAATATACTTAATTTTGGTTATCAATTTGACTGGATCTGTAATCAACTAACCTATTTCCATAATTAATTCAAGTGGGACTCACCAAAATCTGAATGCACCTTTGGGTACTAGTCCAGATAAAAGGAGGTCCACGAGAAAAGCTTTGCCTGCTGGCCTTGGCCTCTTCCTTCCTCTACCTTGGTCCTGCTGTCATCTTTTAGTGACACAAGAACCCAGCTTCTTTGGGTTCCAATGTGAAATAAAGACCAGTGGATCCCAAGGAATCTTCCAGCCTTTCAGTAGGATCCCAGATTGGGATTGCTCAGGCATCTAGATTCATAAACTATACTGCTACCAGGTTCTTAGCCTTTCCAGGGTGAAGACAGCCATTGTCATACTGCAAAGGCTGTATGGTGAAAAAAGTCTAATAACCCACTATTTATATATTTTAACTGCTTATATATACACATATATATTTCCAGTTTTGTTGTCTATCTGGAGAATTCTGAGTAATATATCAACCATCTTTTTCTCTCAGTTTAACTGCCATGTCAATTCCATTTTTTTTTTTTTTTCCGAGACAGGGTTTCTCTGTAGCCCTGGCTGTCCTGGAACTCACTTTGTAGACCAGGCTGGCCTTGAACTCAGAAATCCGCCTGCCTCTGCCTCCTGAGTGCTGGGATTAAAGGCGTGTGCCACCACGCCCGGCTGTCAATTCCATTTTTATGTTTTGTCTTTCTCACTATTTTTGCCTTAATTTTTCTCTCCTGGTAACCTATTTCAGGATTTTAAAGTGTAGAGCAAGACAGTTCTTTTAATGGGAAACAAATATTCTTGGAAATGCACAGAGCTTACTTTCTCATCTCTTCTTCCTCTTTTCCTCCAGACCGGCTCACTCTGCTTTGTAAAGATAGTTAATGTGATTTCAATGAGAATGGATACCATATTTGAATACTTGGTCCCCAGTAGGTCCCACCCAGTAGGAGGTATGGCTTTATTGAAGAAGATGTGTTTCTAGGGGTAGGCTTTGGCATTTCAAATGGTCCATGTCATTCCTACTAGCTTTCTATCTCTGCATAGTGTTTGAAGATGAAGATGTAGGATCTCAGCTACTGCTCCAGACCCATGCCTGTCTGCTTTCTGCCATGCTCCCTGCCCTGATGGTCATGGAGTCTAATCATTAAAACTATAAGCAAGTCCCTAATAAATACTTTCTTCTATAGGTTGCTTTGGTCATGGTGTCTCTTTACAGCAATATAAAACTAACATAGTAACTTTATCTGGGCAAGGTGGTGCATGGCTTTAATCCCAGCACTAGAGAGATAGAGGCAGGCAGATTTCCAACATACACACACACACACACACACACACACACACACACACACACACACACACACACATCTTGAAGCCACCCAAGCATTTGTGTGTGTTTACATGTGCATAAACAGGGCAGAGGATAGGCAGGCTTTCTGTCAGCTTGGAGGGCAAAGACTAGGCTGGACTGATTGGTCCACAAGTCCTAGGGATTCTCCCAACCTAGCTTCCTAGCATTCGGATTACAGGCGTGTGCCAATTCATCTGGTATTGTTCCATGAGTTCTCAGGACTCAACTCAAATCTTCATGTTTAGAGTTCTCTCTCTAGCCATACAACCTCTTTTTTTGGTGCTGTTATTAATACTTCTTGATAATTGTGTACGCTCCATGAGAAAAAGGATCACGGTATCCTTACTGAGTGGAATAGTGTGGAGCATATAAGAGGCCCCCAACAAGTGCCATAGAATAAGAATGTATAATACCTTTTGTGACAACTATAGACCAGTTCAACCTGGGACTGTCATGTTTTACATTTCTAAGTATTCTGCTTTGTCCTCCCACCCCTTTTCATGTTTATTCAGTTTTTCTTTTCTGTTACAGTGCTGGGGGTTGAACCCAAGATTCATGCATGTCAGACAAGCTTGGTGGCTCTCTTCTGTATACTTTTCTACTTTCACATTTTAAGTGAATTATAATATAATTTACTTTAAAATATTTTTGATTGTAAGTTATATATATATATATATATATATATATATATATATATATATATATATATATATATGTATTAATGATAAATAGAAAGTGAAAGAAATTCTGAGTATTATATTCATTCATGCTAATTTGAGAAGTACTATTTTGGATCATCTTCAGGTATAGCAAAAGTTTAGCTTTGGGGGATTTAAGAGGGCACTTCCAGGACCCTCTACAGACACCAAAATCTGAAGAAGTTCAAGTTCCTTACCCATATAATAGTTTAGCATTAGGGATAGAGCGATGGCTCTGTGGTTAAAGGCACTGACTGCTATTCCAGAAGACCCAAGTTGACTATCAATTACATGGTGGTTAACAACAGTCTATAAATACAGTTCCAGGAGATTGGATCCCTTTTCTGACATCTGAAGGCACAGAAAATACATTATGTTTAGATTCATTTTATTATTTGTAATTATGTGAAGATGTGTGTGTCTGCACGTGGGTAAATGCACCGGAGGTGTTGGTTCATCTAGTGTGGGAGTTACAGACAGTTATGCCTGATGTGGAACTGGGAACTGAAATTGGGTCATCTGGAAGTACTCTTAACAACTGAGATGTCTCTTCAGACCCCTTTCCCCCCATCATTAATGGTCAAGTGTTTTGTTTATTTGATCATGATGCTCTGAGAAATATTTACTCACATTTTTATTGTTTTCTAAGAAATTACATACTTTTATCACTGTCCAGTGAACTTTTTAATAAAAAATTTTGCTGATATAATGCTGTTTAGCATTGGTAATCATATACTTGTTTCATAGTTTAGATATTTGGAAATT